>NW_015164231.1:382873-430791 GCF_001447785.1 Gekko japonicus
TCCCTGAGCCTATCCCCACTCCTCCCCTTGCCACCCCACCCCTTGTACTTAGAGGAAGACGCTGGGCCTCGGGTGGGGCCTTGGCGTCTTTTCCGGGGCAGGGCAGAGCACTGGCACTTTGCTATGCCCTGGACACTGGGACCGGAGGCATGGGCGGGTTCTTGCACCAGGCCACAGGTCCGGCATGGCCGTCCACACCCTTGGAGCCGATTCCTCTCCTGCCCCACTGCTGACAGCCCAGAAGCAGTGCAGGCTGCGCTGCCGTGGTGCGATTGTACCAGGGCTGGATGGTCCCGTCGGCCCTCTCTCAGCTTCTTCGGGCCTCCGGGTGAGTGTGGGACTGCCCGTGGGGGGGGGTTCCAGCAGAGATGGGGTGGTGGGTGGGTGGGGCCATGGGAGGCCCGTCGGCAGGATGTAAGTCAATATGGTTTAATACTGTCTTTGAGAAACTTCTGGCTCTAAGTGATAATCTGGACACTATCCAGGACCTGGGCTTTCATATAGTATTTGCTTTGGTGAGAAATCGTGTGAAATTAATTGATCACCATTTTTTTTACTCTTTTGTCTATTGGGTGATAAGGGATTAACAACAACTATTCACTGTTCAAGATCAAGGTATCATACAGGTTTTACTGGATAAAAGGACAGGAAAGGATAAAGTGGCCATTAGGACCTGTAATCACTTGTTGAACCTGAAAAAAGAAACATGCTTATATATCAATATAACAATACCTTTAGAGTGATTAGACGTACCTGTAACATATACCTCACCAGCCCAATTGGTTGCTAAACATTCTTATTAGGAGAAGATGTGATAGAAAGCAGTGCTGGATATCAGGGAAAGACTAGAGATTAAAAAAAAGAAAGAACTGAAAGAAACTTTCACATAGAACCAAGGACTTGGTGCCAAACAGATATTCCTAACACTTTGTGTTTCTTCCTTTCCTATGGTTCTTATCCACCAATGAAGAAGCAAGGGGTGTCCAGCAAGCACGTGCAGCAGGAAGTTTGCTAATCATAGTCTGACCTAACAACATCCCATCTGGAAACAGAATAACATTCCTAATCTTGACAAAATTATTCCTGACATTTGAGAACAGTCTGAAATTTTCTGATTTGACAGTAATTCTGGTACTTTGCTGTTTAACTTTACTTTTCCAGGATATAGGAGAGGTTGGTGACCAAGGGAAAGACTGGCTTAGCAGCAGGAGATATATATTTGTTATAATATTTTACCATGTCTTTCACTAGTGGCTAATATATATACAAAACACAGTAAAACCTTATTGCCCCCATACTCCATCTTAAACCCCATTAAAAGCCTTTTTTTCAAATAAAACAGGCTTTCAGTATTTTCTAACAATTCTAAAGATGGTGTCTGCTCCTCTTCTCCTTTGGGAGCCACTGTAGAGAAAACATGGGCTTTAACAGATGCCAAGTGGGTCACTATTAAATACTGGGTTCCATGGATGACCCCAGTATTTCCAGTAATAGCTTAACCCCTATGCTCTTAACTGAGTCAGAGAGCATCAGCTGGACCCCATCAATGGTCTCTCAAGACTCTAGTCTTCCCAGCTAGCATTACCTCCATTTTGTCAGGATTCAGTTTCAACTTGCTCAACCTTAACCATTTAACCACAGCAGTTAGGCACTGGTTCAGGATCTCTACAGCATCATCAGGAAATCTGGATAATGGAATATCCACAGTTGGGTGTCATTGGCATATTGACGACAGCTTACTCCAAATCCATGAATGATTTCTCCTGAGGGTTTTGCATACAATTTAATAGTATGGAGACTAAGACTGAGCTCTGAAGAACCTCACAAGACAGGTCCCACACTGATAACAGTTGGTCTTCAAAAGCAACCCCCTGAGACCTGCTCATAACCAATTCACTGCTTAATTTCTACTATGACCTCCATATGCTTCAATAAGATGGCATGGTCCACAGTATTGAACACTGCTGAGACCTACCCATAAGGAAAGATTTAAACTGATCCAAAATTCAGCCTCCCAATTGCCCTTGTCCACATTCAAGTGAAGATCACTGACTAAAGCCACCAGCATCACTTCTGTCCCAAAGCTAGCTCAGAATGCAAAACTCAGTGCACCAATACACACAGTTCCCTCTAAGCTACGCTAGGGGACACTGCCACACAACATTTCAGAGGGCTGCTCAGAGGATTTTAGCTTCAACTCACATTTTCCCATTCCATACAAAACAATAGAGGATCGGGGCACCTCTTTCTGGGGCCCATAGAATTGGGGGTTTTTTTATTTGGGGGGGTTTGAGGAGAGGCACCAGCACCCCCAGAGCCCCAGATACCCCCAGATCAATTCTCCATTATAACCTACTAGCTCGATACCTGTGCTTCGTATGGTATTTAACTTCCGTAAATCCAGTTATAATACTGATGCTGTAAAGTTTGAAATGTAACATTTGTTGTAGGAATTCTAATGGAGAAGATTGTAGTGTAAAAAATGGTGAGACATACGTACTTTTCCTCTCTCTACTGAAGGACTCTCTATAGACTGCTGGGGTGGGCTCCCTCATGACTTTAAGCACCCTGCAACCACTGCTGCACCTGACAAACAACTGCCTGATAGGTATAGGAGGTGGGGGGAGTGTGTTGAAAGCCATCAGAGAGGTTGGGCCAGCAGCATTGCTTAGGTGACCCTGCTGGGGCAGCGTCCCTGATGGATTAAAGTACCCTGGTGAGGAGACTTTCTTCTATATATATAGAAAAGAAAGTTGCGTCACCGTAAAATCAACGTCCAGGCCAAACCACTGGACCTAGAGACACCAAATTCGGGGAGAGCACTCCTACCGTGGTGTAGGTGCTTGCTAAGAAGGGATTTTTAGAAATTCGACCCCTAAGTGGGTCAAAAGGGGTAAAATATGCTCCCCATTGATTCCTATGTGGCTGCCAGGTGGCTGCCTCTCTGCACCCCCATTCTCTGATTGGTCAGCTGCAGAGCTCAGTGTTCTGAGGTAAAAGAAACCAACAGTTACAGGGGATTGCAGAGAGCTAATGACAGTTGAGAAAATCAGGAGCGGCCAAGAACCACCTGAGAGATGAAACAGAGATGGCTTTGATGGCTTCCAACACACTCCCCTCACCACCTGCACCTAACAGCCCCACCTCCACAGTGACTTCTAATACTCCTCCCCCCTCCCCCTTCTACACTGGACAGGCAGTTCTCTGTCAGGTGCAGCCCACCTCCACAGTGGCTTCTAATACTCCTTCCCCTCCCCCTCCTACACTGGACAGGAAGCTGCCTGTCAGGTGTAGGAGAGGAGGTGGGATGGCTTCCAACACACTCCCCCCACCTCCTACACCTAACAGGCGGTTGTCTGTCAGGTGCAGCCCCACCTCCACAGTGGCTTCTAATACTCCTCCCCCTCCTTCACTGGACAGGAAGCTGCCTATCAGGTGTAGGAGAGGAGGTGGGATGGCTTCCAACACACTCCCCCCACCTCCTACACCTAACAGGCGGTTGTCTGTAACAGAATGCTAAAAGCCACGAGGGAGCCTGCCCCAGCAGTAACGCCTTAGTGATCCTGCCAGCCCTGCCTCCACAGTGGCTTTTAATACTCCTACCCCTACCCCTCCTACACTGGACGGGCAGCTGCCTATCAGGTGTAGGAGAGGAGGTAGGATGCTTACAGCTGCCGGGGAGGCTTGCTCAGCAGGATTGCCTTAGCACTGCTGCTGGCCCAGCGTCCCCGGTGCCTTTAAATATAATCCCTCCCAACACCAGACAGGCTAGTGTCTGTGAGGTGTAGGAGCAGGGCCAGGGTATGAATGTTTATGGGGAGATAGTAAAGGACATTTCTAGGATCCATTTCAATGTGTGCCTCCCTCATGAACCTGAAGAAATGTCCACCACATCACCACTCTCTCACACCAACTCCCCCTCACACCTCACACCTCTTACTGCCCCCAAGAAAGCTCCTGGCAAACGTTGAGCCAGATACAATGTGTGTCTCCCTCATGAACCTGAAGAAATGTCCACCACATCACCACTCTCTCACACCAACTCCCCCTCACACCTCACACCTCTTACTGCCCCCAAGAAAGCTCCTGGCAAACGTTGAGCCAGATACACCAATGCTACAAGGAAGAGGCAACTTAGGAATGCAGCAAAGATAGAGTTTTCCCTTAGATGACCATGGCCCCGCCCCCAGCGTGCCCAGCGTGGTCGCATCACTTCCTGGTGACATGCATGTCGGGGTGGAGTTCGCCCCGGGGCCCGATCCGGCGGTGGCGGGGAACGGGCCTCTGGGGCGGGGGTTTCCCCGCCCCCCGGGGGGACTTGGCAAGCCTAGTGATATCATAGGTTTAATTCTAGAGTACCAACCTTATTATTCAATAACCCTCCCTAGCACTCAGCCCACATACAGAGGCAGAGGGCTAACTATGTTTACAGTCCAAATATTTGGGGAGGGGCTGTGGGTCAGTGGAAGAGACTCTGCTTTGCATACAGAAGGCCCTAGTTTCAGTCCCCAGCTTCTCCAGTTAAAAGAATCAAGCAGTAGGTAATGTGAAAGACCTCAGCTTGAGACCCTGGAGATCTGCTGCCAGTCTGAGTAGATAGTTCTGACCTTGATGGACCAATGGTCTGATTCAGTATAAGGCAGCTTCGTGTGTGTGTGTGTGTGTGTGTGTGTGTGTTTTCAATGGTAACATCTCCTAAATCTCTGAAAGATGAAGAGTGCTATTTATTTAGAATAAGGCTACTGGTGATAGGGTGACTTTCAATCAGTGAGAAGAGTTTTTGACCTTGTATTTCATTTTAATCTCCATGTCACTTGAAACTCAAGCAAACTGACTGAAGCTTTATAGGACAAAAGTTATTTGAATATGTTGGACTTTGCCACGCTGGGTTTCAGTCTGACCTGATTTTCCTTCTGGGTCTTTTTTAAACACAGTGTCGCAAAACCTTCGCAAAGCTGGGTTCATGATGGAAATGCCTCTGAACTGCAACTACCAGCTCATAAATGAGCTGCTGCTTATGAAACGCAAAAGTAATATGTCCAAATGTGCTATTTTGCAGTTTCTCTTCCCCCACTTTTTGTTGAAACTAATGAGTCACGATTAGAGTAATGCTTTTGTGTGACTTCAAAACCATTTTGCTTAATGAGGTACTAAGTCTTTATAATTAGGCCCAGAAGGGAACTGGGACATGGCCCCTTAAGAGCAATAATTATTTAGGTTATTTATGGTAATAAAATGTAGAAAATAGGAATGCTTCCTCAGAATGTGGCTATTTATTCTTTTACATATTGCCTAACAGGCAATTACCCTATTAATGCAACGTTTTGTTGCTAAAGACATTAATTGAAATGTAAATTAAATGTAAATTGGCTAATTAAATTGATATGTAATGAACTTGTCATGCAGGCCTCTGAGATCAGATGCATTTGGCTAATAAACAAGTAATACTGAAGTACACTTGTGCCAGTACAGTTTAAGTTTGTAAGAACAGCCTTTTTATGCATTCTCCATTTATGGCTTGCTCAAGGTAGGTATAATGAGACATTTCATCTTTGCTTTTTAGTAAGTTAGCTACATGTGTAGAAAATACCTCCACAGTTTCAATGAAATTCTTATTTTCTTGCTTAACATTTCGTGGTCATCAGCAGTGTTCCCTCTAAGATGAGTTAGTGTGAGCTAGCTCACAGTTTTTGAGCCTCTGGCTCACACATTTTTATCTTAGCTCAGGAAGGATGGCTCCAGAGCAAACTGATTTATGCAGGAGCCCAATAGCTGGCTCACAGCTTTAATGCCAGTAGCTCACAAAGTAGAATTTTTGCTCACAAGACTCTGCAGCTTAGAGGGAGCATTGGTCATCAGAATTAACACTCCAAATCAAGGAACCATTGGAACCACTGATTGAGCCCACTGAGCAATATTATTGAACTAGGAATCAGGCTCGTTGTAGCAGTGAAGACAACGAGCACTAGTTGGCTGCCCGGCCGCAGGGCCCCGCCCCCTTCCCAGCGCCGCTCGGCTGCCTGAGTCCCGGTGGGCGAAGGCCGCTGGAAGTGCTTCCCCCCCGATGGCCATGGGGCTGGCAGGCCCAGGTGGGTGGTGTCATCCCTCCCCCCTGGCAGAGGGCAGGTCTACCAATATAGTGGCATATTCCACTGTATTGGTAGACCTGCCCTCTGGAGATCAGTCTACCCACCCCATTCCACTGTATTGGTAGGCCTGGCCTCTGGAGAGCAGGTCTACCCACCCCCTTCCACTATCTTCGTAGACCTGGCCTTTGGAGAACAGGTCTACCCACCCCATTCCACTGTATTGGTAGACCTGGCCTCTGGAGAAAAGGTTAACCGACCCCCTTCCAGTATATTGGTAGACCTGGCCTCTGGAGAACAGGTCTACTGTGAGCTGAATTGATTTACTTACAGCCATTGGCAATTTAAATGGGTTCTTGCCAGTTTATACCAAGGTCCTGTTCCCACAAAGGTTTACCAGAGAAGGAGTCGAGGCTGGTGTTGTTAAAATAAATGTCTTTTACTTAAAGAATATAAATCTCATGCAAACAATACTGATGCACTCACACATTCAATCAAGTTCCTTAGAAATACAGTATTAAAATAAGCGCATTTCTATTAGCAGGTGGGGGTGATGATGGGTGATCTGTCTTCACAGCTTGGTTGTTCCAATGAAGAATGGCTGGGAAGAAATAGAAATCTAGGGAAAATTCACACATGACCAGAACCAGCCAGAACGTGTGGGTCTCTTGACTGCAGATCAAGAGATCAAAGTAGAGGCAAGGGTTTGGGGATAGCAAGTGGGACTCAAGGGGAGTAAAAAGCAGACAGGGGCCGTTGCGGGGGTTGCTAGCTAGGAAGGGCCAGGTGAATGGTCCTTACCTTTTATAGTGGATCCATTAGGTGGGAGGTAACTGTTCCAACCTGTGGATCCACCTACCTGTTAGTCCGTCCCAAAACTAATCCTATTAGTTGCCTATGGGAGTGGGAGGTTACCTAGAGGGGTGGCCAATATTGAAATCTAATACCTTCCTCAAAGAAGGGCATCTGGGCAGGTGTGAAAACCTTGGCGTCAGGATGCTTCATTGAAGTGTAGATGAAAGCTGGCCATGCTATTGTAAACCAAATGTCCATTTGGCAGGAAATACCAAAGCAGGAACAAAGCAGTGATGTGTCGTAGGTGATCACAACTAGATCTGCAATGGGGGCTGTCTCTTCTCAAGTTGTTGTTTCTTACTGCTCACAATAATGGAGGTGTGTGCTTCTTCACCAGGCTGGTAACTGTGTAACTGAAACCTTATTCACGTGTAAGGCTTGTGCAGGCAACTTCTATGTGTTGTATCACAACAGGTGACTTGGAATGTACAGTTCTTTGAGCCTGTGTGTGTGTGTGCACAGTCCATTGTGTGTAGCAATAAATATAAGTTCATAAAGCAAAATATCAAGTTCATCCTCTAACACTACCCCCCATTCCACTATATTGGTAGACTTGGCCTCTGGAGAACAGGTCTACCCACCCCATTCCACTATATTGGTAGACCTAGCCTCTGGAGAACAGGCCTACCCACCCCCTTTTACTATATTAGTAGACCTGCCCTCTGGAGAACAGGTCTACCCACCCCATTGCACTGTATTGGTAGACCTGGCCTCTGGAGGACAGGTCCACCAACCTCTTTCCACTATATTGGTAGACCTGCCCTCTGGCAGGGGGGAAGAACGACACCACCCGCCTGGGCCGGCCAGCCCCTCGGGCGGCTGGGGGGGAGCACTTTTGGCGGCCTTTGCCCACCGGGGAGTCAGGGGCTGGGCGGCCAAGCTAGCTCTCATTGTCTTCACTGCCACAATGGGCCTTATTCCTATTGGGTGGGTAGACCTGTTCTCCAGAGGCCAGGTCTACCAATATAGTGGAATGGGGTGTGTAGACCTGTTTTCCAGAGGGCAGGTCTACAAAGATAGTGGAAGGGGGTGGGTACACCTCCAGAGGGCAGGTCCACCAAGATAGTGGAAGGGGGTGGGTAGACCTCCAGAGGGCAGGTCTACAATGATAGTGGAAGGGGGTGGGTAGACCTGCTCTCCAGAGGTGAGCCGTCCCACCATGGTGGCTGTGGGGTGAAAAATGGGGCGGGGGTGGCTGGAGGGCCCTGCGTGGTCAGGTGGGGTGGTGGCGGGCGAGGGGGGGCTGTGTAGGCCTCCCGGCCGGCATTCTCTACAGCAGTCAAGAGGGGAAATGGGGGTTCGGACGGCTGGATGCCCCTGTGCGGGTGGGCATGGTGGCAGGTGAGCAGGGGCCTAAGTAGTCTTCCTGCCCTACCGCCATGGTGGTTGAAGGGGAAAAGGTGGGGCTGGGGTGGCTGGAGGGCTGTGTGCAGCCAGGAGCAGTGGCGGTGGGCAAGCAGGGGCCATCTTTGCAAGTCAGCTTGGCCATCTCCCCAGTACCCGCTCACCATGCGTTCCAGGCTCGCGTGGGCCAAGGCGGGGAGGCTTGAGGCATGTGGCCGGGCGAACAAGCGCAGCTTGACGATTGAAAACAATAGTGGGCGAGGATCCTAGAGTGAGCCTATCGGCTACTCAAGATCCTATGCCCAACCTATGGGTATGGACACTATGTAAATAACCTATCACTGGGAGCTGGGTGTGTGTTGGGTGTGGTGTGCCTCACGAATTTAAGCAGGGCTCCAGTCCTGCTGCTGTCTGTCTTGAGTTGAGTGTCTAATAAACTGTGAGCTGAAATCACTGCTATGCGTCTGAACCCAGTACTTTACAAGAACTGTACTTGAGAGAACAGGTCTGACAAAACTATGACTTGCCCAAGGTCATCCAGCAGCTGCAAGTGGAGGAGTGGGGAATCACACCCGGTTCTCCCAGATTAGAGTCGGTGCACTTAGTGTCAAGGAATGAGACCAATTTCAGATAGAGGGCATTCTTCCAGTGACCTGGGGGACCCCAGCTTTTGGAGATTTTTTTTAAAAGGATTTAATCCCCCTTACCTGTCAAGGAGAGGAGGGTGGAGGAGAGAGCAGGAGCAGGATTCTCTGCTGCCTCACATTGGGCAATCATCCAAGTGAGCAGAGGAGCAGGAGAGGGAAGCCAGAGCTGCTGCCACAGAACCAGGTGGGCAAGGAGGAGCAAGAGCCACTGTTGTCAACCAGACTGAAGCCCCTTTCATCCTATTTGTTGAGCTGACTGTTGCTTGCTCTCAGTACTGGTGCCTGGCTACTTTTGTTGTTGTTCAGTCGCACTAGCTTGCCACAACTGCAACTCATCTTCAAACAACAGCAATTGATCCCTCTGAAGAAAACACCAGCTTTGGAAGGGGGGGTCTCTGAGGCAATGTACTTTGCTGAGGCCCCTCCTCTCCCCAAACACCGCCCTCCCAAGCTCCCCCTCCAAATCTCCAGCAATTCCCCTACTCCAAATTGACAACCCTATACACTGGAGCTCCCCATGCCCGCAGGCCTCTCAGAGTCCACATCTTAATTTCAAGGAGTGAAGTTGGTGAATGTGCATTGACTTCTTGTTTTGTTACTGTGGATTTTGATTGACCAAATAATGCTCAGACTTTCCCCCCTTCACAGTTGCTATAGAAAACCAGCCCCCAGTGCACAGTTGGCTAGATTCAGGGTCACAGTAGCACTGCAGCTGTTTGTTTTATCAAGACGTTACCTTTCCATTTTCCTATAAACCACCCTCACATACTGCTTCCTAGTCTCTGAAGCCCTACCAATGTAAACCCTCCTCAGCACATTAGAAATGGTTGTGGCTAGTCATAAATACAGAACCATAATTATTTAACTAAACAAAAAAGGCTTGCTTGGTATGTGCCGCTGAACCAGAGTGGCTGTGTTAATTTGTACTTACGTGAAGAGTTTCAGGACACAGCTAACATTACCATTGCTGTTTTATTCACATACTTTATACGCAAAACCCAAACATGATTGTTGAACCAAAGAGCTGTGATGGCAGTTGCAAGTAAGGAGGAACTATTTTTGTTAACAATAAAGAAGATGCATCAATAGGAGGGGAGGGGCATGATGCTAATTCAGAATCCTAGAACTGCTTGTTTGCTGTCTGGGAGCCCAAGGAAAGAAAGTGCCTAATCTTGAGATTCTCTGCTTTAAAACTAGCATCTCAGTTAGCAGAATCATCTTTGTTTGTTTTAAAAAGGATCAGTATGGAAAAGTCACTCATCATCCATGGGCAGTCTGGCAGCTCATCAATTTAGGCCTGCCACATCATCATTCCATATCAATATTCTTTTAAAAGTTTTTTTTTAATTTACATTTTCACTTTTAAAAACATTGAAGGCAGTTTCAAACAGTTTATAAGGATACTACAGATCTCTCCAGAACTACAAATACCTCCAAAATTACAAATACATAATAGGGTTTACAGACTTCCGCTCTTGGTCCATTGCTAAAGTGGGCTGGCACTGGTCTACCTTTGCACCAAGTGTGGTCTGGAATGGGTGGAAAAGAGAAAGTTTTGGATGGTTCTGTGATAATCGGAGCAACTTGAGGACTCCAGGGTAGAAAGACAGTTTACAGGATTGTGCTGCTGCTGTTTGTTTGTTGTTAAGTTTCTTATGGCAATCCTGTAAGGTTTCTTAAGGCGAGAGATATTCAGAGGTGGATTGCCATTGCCTGTATCTGCATAGTGACCCTGGTATTCCTTGGTGGTCTCCTTGGTAAAAAATTACCAAGGTTTGACCATGCTGAGCTTCTGAGATCTGATGAGATTAGGCTAGCCTGAGCTATCCAGGTCAGGATCTGCTGCTGTTAGTGTAGTGGAACTTATGGATGGATTATTTGCACAGCCAAACTTCTCTGGATGAATAGTCTAGATCTGTCTCTTGGTCACGTTGAAGAACAACCGGCAAAATGTACCAGTGGTTTACACTCATGTAAAAACTTTTTTCAGGTAAAATCTTCCATTTCTACCAGTGGCACCTTGATTTGACTTTCTGACTCTGAGAAACAGAGCCAGTAAACCAAATTAGAAAATCTACTGCACCCTTGAAGTATAATTAATTAAACATATACCATCACTCTCCGTAGCCACTCAGGGTTTGACCTTTGTGACATTCTCCCCTTGGATATTAAATAAATCAGTCATAATACAAATCTAGGTTCTGATCTCAGTAGTACTTTGGCTGATCTGCTGTCTCCTTGGGTGTGGTCAGACGACATGCTGGGAGTGGTTTAAATTGCTCCGGTCCTGAGGCGGTCTTTTTTAACTTGGAGAATCGCGATCACACTCATCTCCTTGCTCTGGATCGCTGCACTGTTGTTTCTCTCTCTCTCAGTTTGGGCATGCGCGCAGGCAGCCATCTGTGAAACTAAAAGTTTTGCACATGCGCAGAACAGCGATTTCCTCTTCAACCCGACTGCTGTAACACTTCCCTTTAAACTTTAAAGGAAAACTTCCCTTTAAAAGTTTACCACCGAAAATGGTCTCCGCGAAATCTCGAACTTGTCTAAAGGCTAAAACTAGGCACCATTTAAACATTGTTTTTAATAACCCTGTGGCGGACCTCCACCTATGCACACACCGCCAACGCTTTTTTAAAAATGGCGGGTGAAAAGTGGAAGCCTTGGGCAGCTTTCGAGCGGGGAGGGGGTTTAAATTGGAAGTGGCTCGACACCGGAGGAGCGATCACACAGGGGGAAAATGCGGCTGGAACTGGAGAATCAGGAAAATACCACTTGTGGACCTGGTATCAAAATACTCTGGGTTAAAGCAGTTTTGAGCCGGAAAACGATGGCTGGGGACGGGTGGTAGATATTGACCGTGTGATCGTGCAGATAAAATCTGTTTCTGAGGCAGGCCTAACGTAGATTAAATGGCCCGTCTGAATGCACTCCATGTGTCCCTAAATGGTTAATATCTGCAGTTGCAGATTTTTTAAAAATGTGATGAACACAGTAAAAGGGTAAGAACTGATTAAAATTCATCCTACTATATCATCCCTAAATAAGAAATAAAGATGGGAAGTGTTATGCCAACTTCTCCAGGAAATTCCTGGAGACCCAATCCAAGTTATCTACCAAGGAAGTTTGGGTGTATGTGGCTGTGCGTAAGTTTAATTTGTTTTAAAATGGTCACTGTCTGTTTCTTGCATTTCATACAAATGCAGCCCACATAAAATTAAATGTACACAAGAAAGTAGTGAACATATTGCTTCTATTCACCAGAAATTCAACAAATATTGAGCATTTCAGAGGTACACACAAACAAGATTATAAATCACAATATATCCAAACCATAGAAAGCCAAGTATTAATAATTGTTGTCTCAGTTCATCTGCTCATAGTATTGACATGAAACATAGGGCTGAAAGCATTCATTGATTAGTCCATGTGATTAAGCAGTTGATTAATTACCAATTGAAAGTGCATTTTTAATCAGAGTTTCCTCTAGGGGTTTTAGTACCAATGGAATCATTGTAATGAATGTATGATCACCTGAGTCAGGCCATGTGTTCCAAATGATGTTCTAAACAATGAGTTGTCTGTATTATTTAAGTACAAGAGAAAGCTACACTAAGTGTTGCTATTCTACTAGCATTTACAAATATGAAATCTAATTTTTCTGTATGAGCTATATTCAGGATTGCCATTAAATGTTTTCAAGAGGTCACCTACATTGGATGATGTAATTTATTTTAATCAGTCGTTTTACCTGATTAATAAGGTAACAGCAAGATAGTTACTTGATTAAAGAACCTTCATCTGTGTACTGTAAAGATTAGTCATGTTCATCTTAGAAAATGTAAGGAGTAAATTCTACATGGAAAAAATCCACCTCCTGTAACCTTCCAGTTTTTCCACCAGGATTAGCCAATCATAAGCAAATTTTGATACCTTGTTGTTGTTCAGTCGCACAGTCGAGTCCGACTCTTCGCGACCCCATGGACCAGATCCCGCCAGGCATTCCGGTCTTCCGCCGTCCTCTGAAGTTGGCTCAGTTTCATGTTCGTTGTGTCGATGACACTGTCTAACCATCTCATCCTTTGCCGTCCCCGTCTTCTTTGACCTTCAATCTTTCCAGCATCAGGGTCTTCTCCAGTGAGTGCTCCCTTCTCATTTGGTGGCCAAAGTATTTGAGCTTCAGTTTCATTATCTGGCCTTCCAGGGAATAGTCAGGGTTGATTTCTTTTAGGATTGACTGATTTGATCTTCTTGCAGTCCAAGGGACTCTCAAGAGTTAGAACAAGTATTAGAACATAGGTTGCACATTAAGCATAAATATCTCGAGGCATCACTTGTACAGCACTTTATAGAGTATGAGCATAGCAACAATGATTTTAGATTAGTAGTGTTGGAGGTTCTTAAACTTGATAGGTACTATAAACAAGAAGTACACAAATGCTTACTGCGAGAGAGGCATTCTGGATTTACAGGTTAAATACATGTGTCCCTAATGGACTGAATGCTTTTTTGGATTTATTGTGTTTTTTGTAAATTTCATAGGCTATTTAAAATGTAAAGCTCTGATTTTATCACACTATAAGTATTGTATGGAGCTGTTTGATGGTATATATAGATTCTGATCACTCACACCTGTTAAGGTTATTCTGTATTCAGCATGTTGCCCAACAAGAATATGAACAAATGATAAAATGATAAAATGGGCAATTAATATGAATAAGGAAATAGCCAGGGAGGCAGTGGGGCCCTTGGATGACCAAGGGGTAAAAGGAGTACTGAAGGATGATAGGGAAATTGCTGAGAAATGCATTTTTTGCCTCCATCTTCACTGTGGAAGATGAGAAGTGCTTGCCCACTGAGTTCGGGAGGGGTGTTGAAAGAGCTGAGTCAGATTGAGGTGATGAGAGAGGAGGTCCTAAAACTGATAGACAATTCAAAAACTGATAAATCACCAGGCCCAGATGGCATACATCCGAGAGTTCTGAAAGAACTCAAATGTGAACTTGTGGATCTCCTGACAAAAATATGTAATCTTTCCTTAAAATCTGCCTCCATTCCTGAGGACTGGAAGGTAGCAAATGTCACTCCCATCTTTAAAAAGGGTTCCAGAGGAGATCAGGGAAATTACAGGCCAGTCAGTCTGACGTCGATACCGGGTAAATTGGTGGAAACCATTATTAAGGAAAGAATTAGTAGGCACATAGATGAACAAAACCTATTGAGGCAGACTCAACATGGGTTCTGTAAGGGAAGATCTTGTCTCACTAACCTATTAGTGTTCTTTGAGGGGGTGAACAAACATGTGGACAAGGGGGATCCAATAGATATTGTTTACCTTGACTTCCAGAAAGCTTTTGATAAAGTTCCTCATCAAAGGCTCATAAGTAAGCTCAAAAATCATGGGATAGAAGGACAAGTCCTTTTATGGATCAAAAACTGGCTAATTAATAGAAAACAGAGAGTGAGTATAAATGGGCAATTTTCTCAGTGGAGGGTGGTAAGCAGTGGGGTACCGCAGGGATCAGTACTTGGTCCACTGCTTTTTAACTTGTTCATTAATGATTTGGAGATGGGAGTAAGCAGTGAAGTGGCTAAATTTGCGGATGATACAAAGTTGTTCAAGGTGGTGAAAACCAGTGAGGATTGTGAGGCACTCCAAAGGGATCTGTCAAAGATGGGCAAGTGGGCGTCAACATGGCAAATGGGGTTCAATGTGGCCAAGTGCAAGGTGATGCACATTGGAGCCAAAAATCCTAAATATAAATACACATTGATGGGGTCTGAACTGGCAGAGACTGAGCAAGAGAGAGATCTTGGAGTTGTAGTGGATAACTCACTGAAAATGTCGAGACAGTGTGTGACTGCAATAAAGAAGGCCAATGCTATGCTGGGGATTATTAGGAAGGGTATTGAAAACAGATCAGCCAATATAATAATGCCCCTATATAAATCAATGGTGAGACCTCATTTGGAATACTGTGTGCAGTTCTGGGCACCACACCTTAAAAAGGATATTATAGCTTTGGAAAAAGTGCAGAAAAGGGCAACTCGAATGATAAAAGGGTTGGAACACTTTCCCTATGAGGAAAGGTTAAAGCGCTTAGGGCTCTTTAGCTTGGAGAAAAGACGACTGAGGGGTGACATGATCGAGGTTTATAAGATTATGCATGGGAAAGAGCAGGTAAAGAAAGAGGTACTTTTCTCCCTTTCTCACAATACAAGAACTCGTGGGCACTCCATGAAACTGCAGAGCGGTCGGGTTAGAACGGATAAAAGGAAGTACTCCACTGGTGGACCTCCTGGTAGCACCTGGTATTTTTGGCCACTGTGTGACAGAGTGTTGGACTAGATGGGCCTTTGGCCTGATCCAACATTGGTGTCTCTTATGTTCTTATGTCCACTTCCTCCTGGCTCACGTTTGTGGTGTGGGCCCCTCTGTAAAGAGGGGAACCAGACCTGCCCTCCAAAGCAAAAAGACAGGCCAGAACACTTTCATTAAATCATGTGGATTGGGCCCTTTAAGTCATCCTTGGCACCTCCACCCTTTCTCTAGCCACTGTGACTCCCTATGCAGCTTCCAATGTGGCCAGCTTTTGGAGTATCAGGTGCCTCTCCTGTGCCTTGTCCCCATCTTCCAACAAAGACTGGGCTACCAAAGCCCTCTTTGGAGGAGGCTTTAGGGTTGCCAAGTCTACTCACCCCTTGGAGCGGGGGAGCCTCGCCGGGCTCCGGGAGCTGTCGGTTGATGCGTGTGTGCGCCCGCAGCACGTCACAGGAAGTGACGTGCTATGTGCTCACGTTGGGGGTGTGGCCCCGATCATCGGGGGGGAAACCATGTGCTTTCCCACCTGATGATCTGGACCACACCCGCAATGTGAGCGATGTGGCTGTGTCACCCCTGGTGACGCAGCTTCAGAGGCGGAGTTCCCCCCGGGGCCCGATTCCGTTGTTGTGGAAATCGGGCCTCCAAAGCGGGGGATTCCCCGCCCCCACGTGGCAGCCCTAGGAGGCTTGTTGGCAGGCTGTTTACCCTTAGAGGGGGCCTTTTCTTTCCCTGACAGCATAACACGCCCCAACTTCCAAAATGGCCACCAGAGCAAAAACAAAATGGCCATTCATGCCATGCACCCCACTGCCCTCACCTGCCAAGGGATCAAAATCCACACCACCAGTGGTGAAAACCATCCCCAGCCCACACGGGCTATTCACCCTCAAGTAGACGGACAGAGAGAAAGGGAAGAAGGGCCCAAAGGCCCAAAAGCCAAACTACATCCCTGCCAGCTAACCAGAGAAGCAGATGAAAAATCCAAGGAAAGGATCCTGAAATTCAAGGATTACACCATCTCTGAATCACTCAGGACCAGAAAAAACAAGTCTGGGCCTCTAGCAGCAGCAATAGAGCCACCTCCACAAACCTCTGAGCAAAAAGCAAAGACTGGAAATAGGGTCCTAGAGGCAGAGCTGTTAAACAGTTGGCTCCACCCCCCAAAGCCCCATATGTGTGGTAAAGCCCCAAATGTCTTTATCATTCCAATGGGGGCAAAGGAAGCCCTCCATACTATCTGGAATATAAATTTGGTATCTGAAGAAGTGAGTAGTGACTCACGAAAACTCATATCCTGCCACTTATTTTGTTAAGTCTTTAAGGTGCTACTGGACTCTTGCTCTTTTCTACTGCTACAGACAGATTAACACGGCTACCCATCTTGACCTATCTTTTTGCCTGGGACTCGGGATGGAAACAGAACTGGTCGCCCTCATGGACAATCTCCAGAGGCACCTGGATCAAGGCAGATCAGCAGTGCTATTGTTGTTGGACCTGTTGGCAGCGTTCGACATGGTCAACCATCAGCTACTGATCCACTGCCTTGCTGACTCTGGAGTTCAGGGGCTTGCCTTGGAATAGCTCGCATCCTTCCTTCAGGGTCAGGGACAAATGGTGGCACTAGGGAAACAGCTGTCCCAAAGGTATCCACTGACCTGTGGTTTGCCTCAAGGGGTGGTACTTTCCCTGATACTGTCCAACATCTATATGCGCCCCCTTGCCCAGATTGTCCGGAGGCATGGGCTGGGATGTCACCAATATGCGGATGACACCAAGCTCTATCTGTTGTTGGTTGGCCAGTCTGACTCTACACCGGAGGATCTGAACCGGGTGTTACAAACCATGGCTAGTTGGCTTAGATTGAGTAAACTGAAACTGAATCCAATGAAGACGGAGGTCCTGTGCCTCAGCCGGGGTGGCTGGAGTGTAGGAATTCCACTTCTGACCTTCGATGGGGTGCAGTTGGTGCCAGCGCCAGAAGTTAGGAGACTGGGAGTGCTCCTAGATGCCTCTAACAATAGAGGCGCAGGTAGCAGCCACTGCCAACTCAGCCTTTTACCATCTTTGGCTGATCAGGCAGTTTGTTCCCTTCCTTGAAACTTGGAAACAGCAATCCACGTGATGGTCACCTCAAGATTAGACAACTGTAATGCTCTCTACATGGGGCTTCCCTTGTACCAAATCTAGAAGCTGCAGCTGGTGCAAAATGCTGCAGCCAGGCTGTTGATGGGTCTCTCTATGCAGGAGCATATCCAGCCTGTGCTGAAAGCATTGCACTGGCTGCCAATAGCATACTGGATTCGCTTCAAGGTGCTGGTTTTTACCTTTAGAGCCCTATATGGTCAGGGTGTGGCATACCTGAGGGACCGCCTTTCCCCATACATTCTCCAAGAGCACTGTGTTCAGGGGCCCAAAACCGGATGGCCCTCCCAGGCTCCAAAGATGTCAGGCTGGCGATAACCAGGGCCAGGATCTTCTCAGTGGCAGCCCCATACTGGTGGAATGAGCTCCCGGAGGAGATCAGGGCCCTGCAGAACCTTATACAGTTCCGCAGGCCCTGCAAGATGGAGTTCTTCCACCAGGCCTTCGACTAGAAGCCGCCTCAAACACTGAGGAGCGACCCTGTGCCCTGGTTTTACTACCTTCAGCCTGTCTTGCCACACAAATTAGTTGACCAAACTGAGCTGATATGAGAATACCATCAGGACTGTCACCTAAGCAGTGGTATTGTTTAATCTAGAAATCTCTGTTCTTGCACTTTATTCGAGTATTGTTCCAGCACTTTAGGAAAACGGATAGCTGTTTTGTCTATGGCTGTTTTATGAATGATTTTAATTGTATTTATATATATGCATTTTTATGTAAGCCGCCATGAACCTCCCTCACCGGGGAGGGTGGGGTATAAATTGAATGAATGCATGAATGAATAGCAGCCACAAGGGTTGCCATCTGGTAAGGGCAGATACTGGTACTGAAGGAAGCCATCACCATATCTTTTCCTTGACTTTTTAGAAATGAAAAGCATCCTTCCAGCCACTTTTCTTGCAGAGGGAAAGATATAGTGTCCCCATGTGATTTTCCTTCATGAGTGGGGAAAAACTTGGAGCCAGGCTTCTAGTATACAAATAGCATGAGGGGAGAGTGATAAGTAGCTTGTTATTCCACCTCCACATTTCATTTTCATTTTTTAAAAATTCAGGGAAGGTAGAATTCTTGGTATTGTTGCTGGGGAGCAGTTTGCCCTGGTCTGCTAGGTTTCAAAGGAGCTACAAAGCCTTACTGAGTAATTGAAATGGATTGGCAGCCAATGGGGAGGTATGCTTGGTTTGATATATTTGTCTGCGCCTCCTCAGAGCAGGCTTTTGCTGCTGTCTTCTGCCCACCCTCCCTCCCTTCAGACATCATAGGATTAGCCAGCCGCTGTCAGGGACCAAGCAGGAATTTTGGGGGCAATGCTCCCTCTATGCTGTGGAGTTTTGTGAGCAAAAATTCTGCTTTGTGAACTACTGGCAGTAAAGTTGTGAGAGAGCAATTTGGCTACTGCATAAATTAGTTTGCTCTGGCGCCATCCTTCCCGAGCTAAGACAAAAATGTGTGAGCAGGAGGCTAAAAAACTGTGAGCTAGCTGACACTCACTCAGCTTAGAGGGAGCGCTGTTTGGAGGTTCCCTCTAATTGGCTGTGGAGGTTGCCTTTTTTCTCCTGTTTTATGTTGCCAGGGTGAAGGTTGGTTAAATAGGCCTGATCATGGACTGTTTAGGCTATAACTAGTTTGGCATGGTTTGGGCAAGCTGATCGGTAGAGACATCCAAGCAGTGGAGGGCATGTACAGAACAGTGCATCACTAAACGTGCATTTGGATAGGGCTGAGGAGTGGCCCTTGTTGCTGAGCAACATCTTTCCAAACCCAGTGTAGTGTATTCAAAGCTGCCTTGAATGCATGATATGTTGTGAAACATCTAATTGAAGTGTAATGTAAAGCTTCGTCCTGGGCTAGGATCCAAATCCATCCAATCGTGTTACTAGCCCAGGAAGCACCTAACCAATCACCTTCTAGCAAGCTCCCTGAGCGGGAACATCCGTGATTGGTCCTTATGTGAACAACCTTATTGGTTGGTATTTGTACAGTGGGTGTCGCTACATTAGCCAGGAATGTTTAAAAGCAGGACAGCTGCAATGTAAAGGCTGTTCTGGCTATCAGATGTTGATCTGTGTTGGAGTTGTGTTCGAGTTGAAGAATAAAGCTGTGTTCTTGCTGAATCACTCTCCAACTGCTTTGTTAAGTGAACAACTTAACACCCGGTAGTGGTTGTGTGGTACATCAGGTGAAGGGAATGGAGCTGGGCACCTCTTGGCATACTGTGTGTAGGCCATGATAAACAAATTGGGCAAAAGATGCTGGCTTTCTTTGGAGTCAGGGTGGGTCTGCCAGAAAAGGCAGCCACAGGAAAGCTGCCTTAGCACAGCCTGCCTATTTAAATATGTTAGCATATTTAAATGATGCAGATCGATTTAATTATTTAAATAAACTACTTAAGCTCTTTTCTCCTGTCTTCTTTGAATGGGTGCCTGGGGCAAAGAAATATAGAACTCTGCATCACATCCATTTTGCCCCCATAATGATTCATAACTTGATTTTTTAAAAGCAGAGATGAGCAATTATCCCATTTTGTTTTTTTAATTTTTGTCAGGCTTTCAGTGTTCTGCTTTTTGTTTTTGTTTTTGCGGGTGCATTTGTCGTACATGCATATTTATGGTTTTTATACTCAATTTATATATACAATATATGCCACTTTTTCATAAACATAAAATATAATGTTGATTTATTGATGCATGAATGATGTTAAAATATATACATTTAAAGGGAGAAAATCAGTGCACAGAAGCATAATGGTGCAGAAATAGAAAAGCAAAATCAAAACAGGGATTTGGGAATTTTAGACAACAGAGAAAAGAAATGTGAAAACTTTCCTAAGAAAATCTATGCCTCGAGAATAGGCATCTTAATGCATCCTTAACTTACAGCCCCATTAAAATCTGGGGGTGTGGTTAATCAACAAAGACTTTAGCTAATTAGTTTATTGAAAAGTTGTAGCCAAGAGAGAGATTCTCTGAACAGCCCCTACAACAGCTGTGCTTGTGATTTCTCCAGGTAAGGAAGGCATTTTTTTGCAGCTGTATATATATTGTTTCTTTTTAGGTTATAGCCGTTCACAGTGGTTTCCAGCAGATGAACTATTCAATTACTTCAGGGCTTTTCCATTTGTAATAGTATGGAGCAATGATAGCCAGAAGACTTCACCTTTCTTTTAGCGATAGCCAGACTGGTAATTTTAAACTCTGTTCATTTTATCCACACCAGTAAATTTCATAAAATGGTTATAGAAAGATCTCTTTCCCTGCTGTAGAATTTTCTCCCAGGAATTCCATATACAATATTGCCATAGTCTGTAATGGACACAATCTGAGATTGCATTAATGTTGTTGCCCTAGTGAAGGAGTCAACCCATTTCATGTTTCTATAACAGGTTTGCAGTTTGGCAGTAAAGGTGTTTGGTGGTGTGACAGAAAAAAATTGCAAATGCAGCCCCACACATAGTATTTAATCCCCCTGACAGGGAAAGTCCAATTCAACTTTTACTATTGGCATTATGGCCTGTAGTGGGATTTTCTTGTCAGGAGAACAGAATGCACAGAAAACAAATTAATGTCCTTTTTTAAAAAAAAAGTCATGAAAGAAGATAATTTACTGTTGCTCACCTTGGTTTATATTTCCCCAACCAGTTTCACAAGAATAACAATATGCTTGGAAGAACAGAGTTGTGGTGGAGTTGATTGGAGGGGTGTGTGCATGTCATTTGGTCCATCCCTGTGTGTTGACACAGGGAATACCACATGTAAAACATTCCTAATAAAACACTTTACTTTTTTCATATAATTAATTAATGAGAAAGCTTCCACAGGCACCCTAGGGCTAGTAATCTAACTCACCATTTCTTTCAATCATTGTAACCTGCCTTGGGCAATGCAATATACCTCAAAACCTATTACAAATTGCTATATCTAAAACTCAGGTAGGTGGCTTATCATACCAAAGCATGGCAGCAGGAAAACCATAAACAAGGTATGGTTTTCTATATATGCCCAGGAATGCAGAAAATAATGGATTGCAAATTAATCAATAATATAAGTCCCCATTTCCCCAGTCACAAAAATGGCCTGATGAAAACTGAACATGTTCTAGGAGGCCCCACCGGCATAATCTTCATGGGGGCTGAGAAGCTTGCGCCCCTCCCGAACGTATTGAGCTTCCCCCGGCCTCACTACCCCCCCGTCCCCCCACCACCCCATTTTGAAAGTGGAGGGTTCCCCCCCCCTTCCGCTTTCTGTGACTGTTCAGCTGGATTGGGTGGGAGGGAACAAGTCAGGACGGTGGGGGCTTGCTTCCTTCTGGAAGCTAAACTCCACCCCCAACTCCCAGCAGCACTCAGTTCAGCCTGAAGAGGAGCTGGAAAGTGGAGACTGGCTTCCCTGCTTTTCCAGGGCGCACACACGCACGCACAGAAAAAGCAAGGTAGGAAGCGTGCTTGTAGCTTGCCCAGGAAAGCTTACACTGAATGTATGTGGGTCTTTAAAAGTGCTGCTGGCATCGGGGCCCTTCTCCTCCAACTATGTCCCGGGGCCAGCTCTGAGCCTCTTTTTCTGTTTTGTAAGACTGTGTTGGATGTTAAGGAGACACAAATATGAATCTGTGATGCTGCCTTGTGATCTGCAATACAGGAGAAGGCGGCATGAATCCTTTTTCTGAGGTGGCTGAACAGCACTGGAGAGATTCTGGGAGTGAGGCCCGTGCATTTACTCCAGAGTAGTTGCATAGGGGCTTCATGCCTTGCTGAAGCTCCTTCCTGGAGAGGACAGGAAACATTTTTCCTTCCTCTCCAGCACTGCAAGGGTTAAACTCCCAGTTTGTTTGCTAGGAAGACCAAGCAAGGAGTTGGGGGGAGGGGTCGGAAAAGAGGGAAAGCTCTTATCGGGGGTGGGGAGAGGTTTGATTTGAATGGCAGAAGAGGACGAAGGGCTTCAGATAATCAACAGCTGGGGAAAGCCGCACAGCCAGATCCCGGGAAGGTTTACTTTGGAGTAAGTCATTGGGGGATAAGCTTTGAGATCTTGGAAGGGAGGAAGCCTGAGATCATTCTCAGCCAAGGTTGCTGTAGGTTTGCCAACTCGTGGGTGCCAAATTCCTGGACATTAGGAAAGGCGCACCTGGATGTTGACACCCTGTTAGCAATGCTCCCTCTAAGCTGTGAAGTCTTATGAGCAAAAAAATCTACTCTGGTCCCTGCCACACGAGGGGGGAAAAGGACGGGCAAAGTGCGGCTTTTAAAAGCCGCACCAAAATAGGCACGCGGCGGCGGGATCATACAGATCCCGTTAGCCGCCGTGCAATTGCTCCCCGGCACGATCAGATGCCAGGGAGACCGGGGAGGGAGCCATGGGAGGCGTGGGAACTAATTTGGGGATAAGCTTTGAGATCTTGGAAGGGAGGAAGGCTGAGATCATTCTCAGCCAGGGTTGCTGTAGGTTTGCCAACTCGTGGGTGCCAAATTCCTGGACATTAGGAAAGGCGCACCTAGATGTTGACACCCTGTGAGCAATGCTCCCTCTAAGCTGTGGAATCTTGTGAGCAAAAAAATCTACTCTGTGACCTACTGGCATTAAAGTTGTGAATGAGCAATTTGGCTACTGCATACATTAGTTTGCTTTGGAGCCCTCCTTCCTGACCTAGGACAAAAATGTGTGAGCTAGTTACAGCTTATCTACAGACATGAGAGATCAGTTCCACTGGAGAAAACTGGTATTTTGAAGGGAACCCTGTGGCATTGTACACCCATCCTCCCCAGTCTCTTTCCCCAAATCTCCAGGAGTTTCCCAGCCTGGATCTGGCATCTTTTGCCAGTGGCCAAGAGGGACCTGGCAACCCTAGTATGAGCTTTTTTAACATGCATTTTGTTCAAACTTTTGTTGCTCTTAAAGGTGCCACTGGACTCAAACCAGGATTTACTATTTGCTGAAAAGAGTTTGTTGCAGATAGTGTGCTTTAAGCAAACCATGATTTACCACTATGTCTGAATGCAGCTTTACATTCAGGCCAAGAACCTAACTATATGATGCACTTTCCCTGGTTCTGTTTGCTGGTCAAATAAACCACCGTACTCTGGGAGTTTCTTGAATTGCATGGGTGCAATTCAGATGGGAACAATGGCTAGCAAAGAGAGGAGGGCTTACATCTTCCAGCTGGCTGCACTATTTTACTGACATGAATTTGAACCCAATCCCTGCATACCTGAGTATAGATTAACTCCAAAACACATCTGACCTACAGATAGATCCAAGAATTAAACGTCCAATTTGCCACAATGGCCTGTGATGTCACTGGATCTTCTCTATGATGTCATTGGGTCCCAGTTCTTTAAATGACTTAGCAATGCCTCTGGCCCAGCCCCAGCCCCCAGCCCCCCGGAAACTGGAAAGTCTACGCCCTTGGGAGGCCCAAAATCTTAACAGAAACTATGAGTCAAAAAGGAGGGGAAATCCTTATGGCCTCAACCTGTAAATTATATAAAAATATATAGAATAATGTACCAAATTTCTGTATGTGTGCAAGTCTGTCAATCCTGCTCATTCTTAGTTTTGCTCACCTGAATCTACTGAGTTTGAGAAACATGCAACATTTTACCTGAGGTACCCAGGATTAGGGTTGCCAGCTCTGGGTTGGGAAATACCTGGATATTTTGTGAGTGGAGCCTGAGGAGGGCAGGCCTTGACTGGGGAGGGGCTTCAGTGGGGTACAATGCCATAGAATGCACCTTCCAAAGCAGTCATTTTCTCCAGGGGAACTCATTTCTGTTGCCTGGAGATCAGTTGTAATCCCAGGAGATCTCCAGCCACCAGAGTGAATGGTGATTGCACATGAGCCTGATTTGGAAACAAACAACATACCGTAATCATGCAAAATTCCTAATGTATCAATTCCATTTCAGAAATAAGACCAGTGAATTTTTGGAACTCTAAAATCTAGGGAGACATTCACATGAGGAGGATTTCAGAAGCAGCCTCTTACCATAGAAAGCATTTTCAAAGACTCACAGGTTGTGCCGGGGACAGAAAGTTCTATGCAGTGGGGATATGAACTTGGACCCAAATGAGTGTTTCCACAGGTAGGAGGAGGTCCACCTATGCACTGCAGCTTTCTTACACCCCCCTTTTACTACAGCCTCAAATGCCGCCCCCCTCAATGCCACTCCTAACAGACAGGGTCCCCCAGGAACAGCATTTTGAAGGCCATTTTGGGCTACAGAGGGGAGACCAAAAAAGCCATGCTCCATGAGCAGAAAGCCTTATGCCCATGGAAACACTCAACTAGATTCAAGGAATTATATACGGATTTCCACCAATCTCAATTTGTACTGCATCCCTAGTGTACAAAGTGATATCAATAGTGAACACATTCCAAACTGTCTAGATGATAGTATCCAGAAAGGGCAACTGGTGGGGCCTGAAGAAATTGAAGATGGAATTCAGGCTGTAAGGGCGAGTCTTGATGGTAGTAATCAAAGAAGCCAAGGTAGAAGATTCAAGGAGAGGAGAAATCATAATGTGAGAAAAAAGAATTAAGGTTTTGGACAGGAAGATTCACCAATAGTAAAGTTGTATAATCAATAAATTTTCAAGCATTTAAAAGCAAGCTTACAGGCTTTTGCCTGGTTTTTGGAATAAAGGAACTAGCAGTTCTTGCTAAGAACGAAAGCAGACATTCCAAGCATCAGCAATCTAAAAAGTGTATTTTCTGAACAACAGCTAACCGCAGGATTACACCAGGCAGATACTAGCTTTTAGCAAATATATTAACTGCATAACTATGTAGAAAAACAAAGCAATGCAAAGGGTGAGAAATGCTTGGGTTAATACAAAAGAATAAATATAAACTGGAAATATGTAATCAACTTTCTTGATTTGATTCTACAATTCTAGCTGAGCATGCATAAAAAAAAGAAGGAAGTCCCCTATGGAAAGCGGCCTTGTCAGATCAGACGGCAGCGGTTTTAGTTACCAGGCAGCAAACTAAAAATGGGAATCTTGACCTGTTGATAGGAAGCTGATGGCTGTAAATTTACTCCATGAAATGGACAAAATTGTTTAAAAAGCGAAACCTGTACTGTGTTATGAAGATATGTTAATATAGAAAGTTTGGAATAAGTAAACAAAGGGAGGGTGGTCTTAGGAAATGCTGAGATAGGTATGGGAAGGGGTGGGGGGAAACGTGATTTTTTTTAAGCGTTTGGATTAGTTGTACACCCTGGCTGCCAGACCTGTGGGAGTTCAGTGGGAGGGGCTTTATTTTCTATAGGATGGTGTCAACTTGTTTTTTTGAAAATTTGGGTGTGCTTGCTTTGTTGCTATGCACCCTCTTGCAAGAGTATATCAATAAAAGATAATTCTGCTTCATCAGAAGTCTGACTCCAGTACTTTTTGGTAAGATAAATAGCTTTTCTGTCAATAACATCCATTTCTAAATTTGAAGGAGGTGTAAAGAGAAGAAGAGGATGTATTATGGGAAATGAGTGAGTGGAGATTTTTTTAAAAGGAATCAACACTGATTCTATGTGAATTTAAATAGGAAACAATAAAGGAATCCTAAGAGAAAATTTGATAACCAAACCCATCAGTCAATGAAGGAAAACAGAGACCACCTAAAATTAAGAAGTAAACACAAGCAACAGCTGTAGTTAACTGTAGTTAACTCTTTATTCAAGACTCTAAGAGCAAACTGCCAGGTTTTTTCTGGTCTCATATATAAACACAAAATGCATCCATTCAAAAAGCAACAATATTTGCAAGGTTTTGTTTAATTCAACATGTTAAAATGATGTTCCCCCTCATGCACCCCATAAACCAGACTTCAAGTCTTCAATTGGAGCCTCATGAAAGTCAATACTAACAAACAAACAAAAAGCTTAATTCACAGGACATAACAGGAATGTGAATCTTATCAGTGTTCTGCTGGTGGAAGTGGATCTTTTGATGCCTTTCCTTTCTCCCAACAGCTTTCTTTGAGCCCCCTGGGAGCTAGGGAACCTTCACAGATAGAAGGCAATGTGGGACAGGGCACATTAGCAAGGAGGCAAATCAAGTGAGATCATCCCTCCTCCCTTTTTCATCAGCTCAATATCCATAGGAAACAACCTGTAGTTCTCCTGCCGTTTAAACCATACCTTTGAAAGGGCATTTTAATTAACAAACACTTGGTGTTATTCATTACTCTGCTTATAGCCTCTAAGGCACCAGAAATGGGATGTTTAAATACATTTCATTCAGTACAATACAATATTTCCCCCCTCCTTGAAAATGCATACAATTTAATCATAAACCTTGACATTATAATATGAAGTAGTTTTTTTTACCAATTTCCTTTTCTATAGGGTCAATATATTTCTGGTTTCCTATTTTCCACTTCTCAAACAAAATTGTCTGATTAAGCTTAAGTTCATGTGAGTGCAGAAGCAGGCTTCAGTCCATATAGTCATTGCTGGATAAGGAACTGCATGCAAAACTGGATGCTTATATATAGCAGTACCCATAATTCTGTTGTTAGAGCTGTATGTGCATAGTCCTAGTCAGAAAACTGGCCAGCATGCTTAAAAGTTATTTGGAACAGAGTTGGATTTATAGTCGTCCCAGCTCCCTTTCCCCCCCCAAATAGCTGCGTAGTATAATTGCTGGTTTTCTAACACATGCACACAGTTAGACCGGGATTGTAGGTTGTAGAGTGGAATCAAAAGGTAGAAAAACAGGACCATGTTTTTTCTTTGACTTCCGCTTGTTCTCATGTTCCTTTTTTCTGATCCTCTAGTCTTTAAGACATATTTTTGGAAGCAGAATTATCTGATACAAAGACACAGGCCTTTGTGATGTTAAACAAAATGTAACTCATTCTGTTAGCCAGCAAGTCCAGATCCTTTTAAGGTGTTCCAGTAATGCATAAAAACTTTTATATACATGCTACCATTTCTTTGTTCTAGCTATGTAACAAAAGAACCAGTGAAGAAATCAGAGGGTGATTGCCCAATATGACAGATGTCACAATGTATCTGGGAACATGCCTGAATCCATGTAAATTAATTACTACAACATACTTCAATTTCAAATGATGCTTGCAATTTGAGACCAAGAAATACAGAAATCATGCAATATCACAGAGAACTTGCTTTTTAAACGAAAAATCTGTAATGCTTCAGGAACACTGTTTTCTAGATCACCTGAAAGTGTTGATTCAGGTTTCTGAATGGTATGTGGCTTCAATTGCTTTCTGGTGAGTTAATGTTCTCCTTAGGACTTGCGTGGGTTTTCTTTTCTGGCTTGCTGACAGCTTGGTTGTTCCCTGGGCCCCGACTGTAGCCATATCTATAGGAGGATGCTTTTTCCTTCCTGCCAGGGGTAAAGATGACAAGAAAGAACACAATTTTATTGAGCAACACAAAATTCTTTCAGGGGCAGCAGCACTTTAGAGTTTGGTTTTCTTTGGATGACAGAGCACAGGAAAGTTATGGTGCCTTTGTAATATTTGCTTTGTAGAAAACATGGAAGTAAAACATATTGAAAGCAAACTGACACCCAACAGTAAGCAGCAGCAAATTTGCTAGCCTGTTCTTTAAAAGCACCTTGTGTAGTATCCCCAAGTTTGGTGCCCAGTTTTAGTTAGTTAACTTCAGAGAGAAACTTCCCAATCTCTGTCTCTCAAAGTCAAACTGCCAACCATTTCTCTGCCCCCCTCCCACTAGGTCAAAAGGACAGTCAGGGAGATTTCCCAGCCATCAGGGCATATTCATGTTCTTGTATTAAATCTGCACTAGCAATTGCCTTTATGATCACAGGGTTACACAAGGACAATGTCAAATGCAGTTTCTTGTTTCTGGAAAAGACTGGCAAGTATAAAGCATTAAAGAAAAAACAAACCAAGTGACACAGCAATTAATGCCAGTCTACTGGCAGAAAGGCCAATTATGAGCAATGAAAACAAATTTAAAATATCCAGAAACTCTTAGTCATTAACTCACAGAGTACTGATTTTCTGACAAATGCAAACATATTTCTTTCTGGTAGGTGCAAATGCCCTATCAGAGAACAGAGCTGAGGGAAATCTGGCTTGTAAGAATCACTTTGAAATAATGCACCAGAAATCCTTGAAATTAGTTACTTGGGTGTAGCATGCCCAAAAAAGCAATCTTATTCCAATGCATACTTTTGCCTGTGGAAAAGGTAGGTGGGAAAGTAAAACAAACAACAACAGCAACAATGAGGCAGATATATATTTCACAGATGAAATCAGGGACTATGTCAGCTAAATTGGGATGCTTGATTAGTATTTATTTATTAATTATATATTTATACCCCACCCATCCTGCGAACAGGCTCAGAACTAAAATACTAGCACTCAGAGCAGTAACTCAGTCACCTACCAGTTAAAGATATTTATCTTCATTGATAAGGGGAAAAAATGAATAGGAACTGTTGTGAGTCAGAAGATCTTTTGGTACTTCTTGAGATGAAGTAGTTGACCTATGAAGCTTTCATTTGCTTGTTGCTGAGCCCAAAAGGCACGCTCTAGCTCTCTCTGTTTGCTGTGTTTGTATCTATTCAGCCTGTGTTCAAAATATGGGGCTGCATTGTTTCAGCTGGCATTTAGATTTCTAAGCCCTCACAGGGTAATTGTTGTAATATGGTATTTTGGTGAGCCCTCTGCTGGACGCTGTCCAAGCAATGCAAATCTCTCTGAATTCTGTAAATGGATCCTTTTCACTCAGCCCACGCAAATGTGTCACAGTTTAAAACTGAAAGGATTTCCCCCCCCTTTAGCAGCAGCTACCAGCACTGAGATCTGCATTTAAAATGTGCAGACGCACGTAGGAGTAAAACTGACAGATTATAATTATCAATACACAAGGGGGGAAAACAAAAATTAATTTCCAAGGCAAAACATATAATTTTCCTTTAAACTATAATAGCTATTCCATTCCTCATACAATTTACTGCTTCAAAAATGAGACTTAAGTTGTCTGGGATTCCAGCCTCTTTTGCTGTCCAAATTGCTTTGACCTGTTGGGATGTAACATATACTTTGATCTAAACATAAATGGACAGAAAACACATGAAAATGCAGCACTGGTAGATGCCAGCCCAGCACCTACAAGCTAAGGCTGCTTTTCAGGTTGATTGTGTCATATCAAATGTAAAAAATACAGAAGTTCTCCCATGGCAGATGTTTAGAAAGCTGAGAGACTGGCGGCATATTGCCATTCCTGATTTTAGATTCTATACTTCAATTACTCTGAATGCATATGGTAAAAATATATAATGTCCATTTGGAATCAAAAGGAAAAATAAACAGGTAAAGCGTAACTGGTACAAATATCTCACTTCTGTAATTGGCTGAAAATCTAAATGTTCAAGAATTGTGTGTGTGTGTGTGTGTGTGTGTGTGTGTGTGTGAGAGAGAGAGAGAGAGAGAGAGAGAGAGAGAGAGAGAGACAGAGAGACAGAGAGACAGAGAGACAGAGAGAGAGACAGAGAGACAGAGAGAGTGAGTGAGTCCTATGGGGCCCTAACCTGGCTAGCCCAGGCTAGCCCAATCTTGTCAGATCTTGGGAGCTAAACAGGGTCAGCTCTAGCTAGTATTTGGATAGGAGACCACCAAGGAATACCAGGGTCTCTATGCAGAGGCAGGCAATGGTGAATGGCCTCTGAACATCTCTTGAAAAGCCTAAGGGATGGGCACAACCCCCCAAATTCAAGTTTAGTTCAGTGTTTGGGCAGTTCCCGAACTGAACCCCAAACCAAACTGAGCAAACAATGCCCAAACCAAACCAGCCAGTTTGGGTCCCCCTTTCTCCTGGCTGCAGCAAGCTGCGGCCAGAAGAAGGGGGGATCACCTGGGAAGGGTTAAATGGCTGGCAGCCATTTCAGAAATGGCTCACAGACATTTCAGCCTAACAGCGGGGTGTATGAATCCATACATATGTGATCTAAACAACTAGTCCATGGACATAATTAAATCCTATTTCCAATATATTAAACTTATATAGAAATAAATGAATTGTAACTTGGGTCTATTGGCACAATACTATTTGTGTGGTACATATCTATAGAATATCGATGTTTGTAAATTATTACCATACCTTAAAGAAAAGAAGAAAAATCTATATTTTGATTAAGCCCTGCAGGCTCCAGTGTATTAAACCTATCACCTCCCAGCCAATCACCTCTTGGCATGGATAGATGCTCATCAGGCTGGGTCAGCAACATCTGTATCACCAATTACTGATGCCGTGATCTCCTGCCTAAACCTGCTGTCCAATGAGCATCTTCTCCCCAGCTGGCAACCTAACAACCCATCACTGTCCCCTGACTCACAGTGGGCATGGAGGGGTTAGCAACATCTTTCACACCAATCACTGATGCCCTGATTTCCCACCAAAACCTGCTGTCCAATGAGGTACTTGTTTTCCAGGTGGCAGATGTAGCCATCTCATGTATCCCAGTGGAGTCCAGGCATTCCAATGAGGTCACTATTGCACTGTTTTGGTGTTGTGCTATAGCACGATAGAGGTATAGCGCTCTAAAATGAACGTTAAAAAAAAGGATGGAGATTGCCCGCGCGGTGAAAAAGGGCGGGAAAACAAAGCGGCGCAGGAGGAAATGCTATGGGGCATTTTACACAGCAACCCGTAGCGCTTCAGAAACGGTATAGAAAAGTGAAGACCGCTTGGAAGTAGTCTGCAGGTAAAACGGTTCAGAAACGCTTTCCTAACGGGACAGAAGCATTTCTGTCTGAAAGTGAAAATATATTCCGATAGGGAACCATTACTAAAATGGTTCTTTCTGAAATGGTTCTTTCTGAAATGTCAGGCCAGAAACCGTTAGGGAACCATTCCTAAACCGGGATATACAGGCTGTCTGAAATTCCCCACTGTCTGCTGCCTGCCTTTTCCCCATCCCCATAAGAAACAATGGAGAATTGGGGGCACCCTCTTTGGATGCCCCTGAAATTGGACCCCCTGATCCAATCTTTTCAAAACTTTGGGAGTCTTTTTGGGAGAGGCTCCAGCAGCTACAGTCCAAATTTGGTGCCTCTACCTCAAACCTCCCCCCACCCAGGCCCATGAAAACATGTTAGAAGATTTTTGCCATCGACTACAATAGACCCGAAAATTTTCAGGAATCCCATTTTTTTTTTGATATTTATACAATACCGGTATTGGTATTTGAGTTTGGTTTTTTGGGGGGGATTTCCCAAAAAGATTTGGGTTCAATATATCTGAATTTTTTTAAAAAAAACTGATTTTTTTCCCCTGCACACCCCTAGTGCTTATCCCTAGTCACCATACATCAGCTGTGACTTGAGAGTTTTTGAAAACTGCCTTCACTTTGAAAAGTTTTCAGGGTAAGTGGATCCCAGAGCCTTGAGGCAACTGCCAGACTGTCTCTATGGATTTATACAGATCATTTGTTTTCAGACCAATAGGTGCTTCTTTCCATTTAGTGGTATGGTGAATTGATACTGCACCTGTTCCTGCAAGAACAGTATAAATACTGTGCCGGTGTTATGCAGATGGAGGGAAGAGCCTCAAAGCAGTGGTAACAGCCTAACAGTGCAGTAAACACTTGTGGACTTCTTTAAAAGAAATGGAAATGTGAAGTTTTATAGTGGAGTGGATACTTTCCAAAGAACTTGTCAGAGCACTGGAACTGCTTAGGGAGATGAGATAACTTCTCACATTTTCCTTTTAAAAAGGCTACATTAGCAATTACGTTAAAAACATATACATTTATCCAACACAAAAGTGTATATGAACATAATCAGAAACAGTTCCAGAATGACAGAGGTGGAAGGGGAAGAGGAAAATATAATCTGTGATATCACAGATACTATTTTATAGGTGCCCATGATGGCTACAGTTTCTTTCTTACTGTGCTTCCAGGGAATATGTTTTAGTTTTTTTCAAGTTATAAAACCTGAAGATAGGTTTTATATATTTATTTTTGCCAAACAAAAAACCCCAAACCTTTCCCTTGATTTCACATGTTGGTTTCATATTGATTAAAAGTACAAGGAGAAAAAAGGGACAGTCAAGCCACAGACTCACCCCACCCCGAAGAACTCTTATAAGATCCATGACAAGATCTTGAACCTGAGTAATTTCCTTATCATCAGAGATTGAATAATGTGTATTTTATTAAAATGTTCTCAGTCTGTGATGACATTTAATTAAATTGTATTTACTAAACTGCTCAGAAATTCTGTTTTCCAATTATCTGGAGCATTTCACAAGCAGGCTATTTCTGTGCTCTGGTGTAGTAACAGAAAAGGCATGGCATTGTGGCTCAAAGATGTGGTGAACCCAGACCTTTCCCATAAGCAACATGTCAGAAGGAAAAATAGAAAGAGGAACATACTCTAACCCCACTGGTTCTAATAAAACTGATATATCACTGAAAAAATCAGAAGTCATATCTATTTACAATTCAAATATGACTTGCAAGCAATGCTCCCTCTAAGCCATGGACTCTTGTGAGCAAAACTTCTGCTTTGTGAGCTACTGGCATTGAAGTTGTGAGTGAGCGATTTGGCTGCTGCATAAATGAGTCTGCTCTGGAGCCATCCTCCCTGAGCCAAGACAGAAATGTGTGAGCTGGAGCCTAAGAAACTGTGAGCTAGCTCACACTAACTCAGCTTAGAGGGAACACTGCTTGCAAGGTATTTCCATAACAGCTGACTGCACAAGAATGGGTTCCCAGCTGTTTGTACTACATTCTTAATATGCAGTTAAGGAATACAAAATCGAGAAGACAGTTTTGTCAAAATCTGCTGCTTTTTAAAGTTTCTGTCATCTCTTCAGACTAGAAGGAAGTTTGAATTGGGAGTTCAATCACTTGGATTTGACTGAAAATTTCAAACAGCACTGAACACACACACACACGAAGTAGCTGTGTTAGTCTATTACTGCAACATAACATTAAAATCTAGAGGCAGCTTAAAGATTCACATTTTTCCGCCAATATGATTTTTTTGTGAATCACAGATCACTTCTTCAGATATGTGGAAGGGAATCAAACAGAAAAAAAACAGACGAAGATTTAATGTAAATAATGGAAAATGATAAATAAACCGTTTAAAAAAACAAAAAAAAACCCAGAAAAATACTTAAAGGGAAGGTTACAAGAAGGGAAGATGGACTGAGAGATAATAGGTGTGCATTCTGTTACAAATTGTTCAAATATAAATTATGTCAAACTCGATGCTTCATTTGCCATGTCATTCTGGGGAAATTCCAGAGGAGGGGGGGAGTGTGAATGTGTGAGAGTGAGAATGGCTTTATTGAAGGGCAATGCATCTCATGTAACTTTCTGAAGATACCTTCCTTTCCCAGGGATGTTGGCCAGATGACCTAGGTCTGTGTCTGTGCTTACCGCCTTAGCTTAGATAACGAATGAGTGTTTTACAGCTAAGGGGTTGGAGGTGCGCTGGTTAGGCAGGAATGAATGGGCAGTGTGATTGGAGGGGATTACATTTGAACCACGTATAACTGGGGGGTTTCATGCCAGAACTTCAGTTCTGACCCAACAACGTTCTTAGCTTGGAACATCCTTATTCTTCAAGAAACAAATCACCTTGAGTGAGCGTTGTTGAGAGTAACTTTGTCCAAGAGCAGTTACAAACAGATAAGCAAGATGATGAAGTCAACTCAGGAAGAAATACTTGGAAGCAAAAATTAACTTATATTGGTAAAAAGGTTGTGATCAGATGAAACATGTTAGGTACAACCTCTTAAACTTTCTATTTAGGATTGTAGTGAGTAAGGAAACTCAAGCTGATATTTTCCCTGGCCCACCTACCCAAGAAAGGAAGAAAAAAGGAAGAGCAGGCTCAAGGATGGTTCTTTCTTGCAGGGCTTGGGCCACTGGTTAGCTTGCAGTAACTGCTGCTGTGGCACAGGCTGGCTTCTGGGTCACAGCACCTTTTGTGGGCATGTGGCTGCTCCCATGCAGTTGCTGCTATAGCTCATAGAGTTGCCAGGCCTTTGGTGAGGGTGGGGGACCCCCTGGTTTGAGATCCCTACCCCCACTTTGCAAGAATTGGGCAGCGGGGGACAAAACGGTGGGGGGCTATGCTGGGAAGGTAAGCTGTTCTTGTTGGGATGGGTGGGATGGGTTCCCAAGCTGCGGTGGTGGGCAAATGGGGGGTGGGGGTGGTTTTGCCCAACCTTCCCCCCAGCCTATGGTGTGGCACATGCTGCACTCTTTGGAGACATCAGGTGCTGGGGGGGCGTGCAGGGGGGGCCTGGCTCACTGCTGGCAGGAAGCTCTGGGATGGAGGTGGACCTGCAGTCACGCTGTCCAGGCAGGGAGAGGTGGAGGAGCCGGCGTGGTGCGTGGGCTGGCAGTTACCATCGGGTGTGCCAAGCCAGAGGTGAGAGGTGAGCGAGTGGGGGCAAGGCTGCTGTCATTGAGGGATGCAGGAGAGGAAGATGAAGCAAGGGAGAGAGAGCAAGCATGTGTGTGTGCATGTGGACATGCGTGTCAGAAGCTGCGCCGCCAGCCGCTGCACTCTCACCTTTCACTTCCTTCTCCTTCCTGCTCCTCAGCTCTGCCTCGAGTTTTACATGCTGGGGCTCAGCGGCAAAGTCCATCTGCAAATAGACAGTCTGCCGATGCTGTCCCTTCTCTCTGTCACTCTCCCGCCCAGTCACTGGCCAAAGGATTCCCTTTTGCTCCCTCACCAAGGAGTTCCCTTTCATCTTGCTGAGGGCCCCCCCCCCCCCACCAAGGAGTTCCCTTCTTTCATCTGGCTGAGGGCTCCCCCCACCACCCCTTTTCTTTCTCAGATGAAAAAGGCTTCGGCTCACTGCTTCCCCTCCCAAGGGCTACTTGCCCAGCGCCTGTGTGAGGAAGGTGGGGAGGGTGGGCAGTGGGGGGGGGTTGCCTGAGCATAATCACTTGAATAGGGCCATTGGGGCAACTCAGTCTTGCTTCAGTGGCTTGGCAAGGGACTGATTCCTGTTTCTCCTCAGGATACCTCTCATTAGCATGAACATGGGGAAGAAGCTAGAGGGAGAGGGGGAGAGGGAGGGAGAGAGAGAGTCATTTTTAGAGGGGAAACAATGGCATCTGGAGCTGTCTGGCTCCTGTGCGTCATCGTGGGTTCCTCCTTCAGTTTGGGGGCAAGTAAGGTATTTCCATTCTGGCGGACGTTGGCCTTCACTGTTTGCATTGAGCTGCTGAAGTCACTCTCATCCAAGGTTCTGAGAGAGAACCTTTCCACATGCCTGACTGTCAGACTGCATGTATGGAGGGGGAGCACTTGACAGAAACTGATAAAATCTTAAAGCTGCTGTGATTTCCTTGCTCTTCTAATTTCTTCATCCTATCCCCCGCCCATTTGTTTTCAGTTCCATATGTCTGGCATGTGACTTTTCTGTTTCCCCTGCTGTAAGAAGGCTGTTTCAGATATGTGCTCAAAGCAGGCACCTGTTCAAAATGCAAGAGACAAAGCAAATGTACACTGTAGTGTGTGAAGCTAGCACAAGGCCAGCATGCTGTAGTGGTTAGAATGTCAATCTAGGCTCTAGAAGATTCCACTTCAAACCCCTTCTCAGCCATGAAGCAAGCTAGGTGACCTTGGACTACTCATGTTCTCACAGCCTGCTGGAAGTGACATCATTGGAAGGGGATGGAGCTTTGGAAGTGACATCACTTGAACTTTGACCTGAAGTGACATCACCAGACATGACATCACAAAAGTCTCCTGGCTCCACCCCCAAAGTCCACAGATATTTCTCGAGTCAGACCTGGCAACTCTAGTGGCTCATGGCTGCTCGGGCAGATGCACAGCTGGCCAGCTGCCCACTCCTGGCTCTGTCCCTTGTCATTGCTGGTCCATGATACTACTTGAGCAGGGGCAGCAGAGGCCAGCCTGGCAATAATCCTCCTTGACACTGGAGTCTCCATGGCTCAGCTCCCTCTTCACCATCCAGAGGCAAGGTGTTGAGGCATGGATGGAGGATGGAGGAGACTCCCACTGCTGTTGCCACTTCATGAGGGCCAACATGGTCCAGTGGCAGTGAGGAACAAAGGATGGAGGGAGCTCAGAAAGCTGGCAAGCAGGCAGAGGCCCTGCCCCATTCCTCACCCCCACCTCTATCCTCCACTGTCCTAAAGCTGTGCAGCCAGCCTCACACACATGTCCACTGCCAATTACTCCTGCAGCTGATAGCCCAGGCCACTGTGGCTGTGAATTAGGAAGTATGGTGGTCAGCAACAGGTGGAGGCTGCAGAGTGGTCAGGAGTGCAGTGTCATGGGCATGGATGAAGATGAGCTGACAGAGCCTGCAGAAACCACAGCTGGCCCCTCTGAAGGAGCAGAGGAGGATAGCTGGCAAGTGCCTGTAACTCTCCCGCCCAGTCACTGGCCAAAGGATTCCCTTTTGCTCCCTCACCAAGGAGTTCCCTTCTTTCATCTTGCTGAGGGCCCCCCCCCCCACACCCCTTTTCTTTCTCAGATGAAGAAGGCTTCGGCTCACTGTTTCCCCTCCCAAGGGCTACTCGCCCAGTGCCTGTGTGAGGAAGGTGGGGAGGGTGGGCAGTGGGGGGGGTTGCCTGAGCTTAATCACTTGAATAGGGCCAGTCTTCACACCTGGCCCAGATAAGGAGGAAGAATTGCAAGCTGAAAGTCCTCCTGACTCACCCCCAGTGTGACTTGTTTAAGGGAGTGACTGTGACAAAACTTAGCAAGCAGACAAAAAGAGGCCAGGCTGCAAGGGAGACGCTCAGCCAGCCCAGAGTTCTAACAGGAGTCTGGCTGATCGTGCAGCTGGCTAATTGGTAGCAGCATTTAACTCCACACTCTGGGCAGTACCCTTTGTGGAAGCAACTGTTGTAAAAATAGTCAAAAGTATTTAAATTAGAGTATCAACGGATCTTGCTCTATTGGAAAGAAGAGGTTTCTTTGCTTTTAAAAACTATTTCTAAGGATAAAAGGTATACAGGGAACCTACAAAATAAACAGAACATCTAAGAACTACATTTTCTAACCTGTTTATAGTCCAACACATAGTCACACACTAACACATAGATATGGAGAATCTGTCCTTCTTCTCGACCCCTAGAAAGGAAGTCACCTGAAAACAAACAACCAATCTGTATCACACCTTTTCCCAGGCTAATTCCCCATTGTCTCTGCACCAGGTTTCCCTTTCCAACAGCAACAAGTCAGCTTCGTGCTGCTAGCATCCACTCTGGCTTGGCTTTGCACCTAGACCTTTGGACCCCCTGGTTTTGGACTTTGCTCCGTGCTCCTGGCTCCTGATCCCGGCTTGGCTTTGGACTACGTTTCTGGTTAGTGATTTGGACTTGGCTTTGTGTTTCTGGCTCCTGACCCTGGCTTGCCTTTTTGGACTTTGCACAGTCTTCTTGGCTCCTGACCTTGGCTTGTTCTGGACTTCATTTGACTGGCACCCCAGCCCGTGACATGCAGCGTGGAACCAGGGGAAACTGCACCTCATGATGTTGCATCATGTGATGTCATGCACAGGTCAAAGATCAGCTTCCTAACCCCTGTGAGGTTACTTTAAATTTTAAATTTCCCACTTCATATCACTTCCCCCTGTCTTTTTATTCCATGTTACATTACCTGTAGGCCCTTGTATGCATGTGTTCTTTTTATCATAATAAGCCTTTGGTCCTAAATAGTTGTGCTAGTATAACTGGCTGGTATCCAGTTAAAAAACTCAAAATCCTCTTCAGGTTTTTCTAATTGTTCAGGAGAAAAATCCACTCTGAAGGCTTATAGGAGGATGCCAGACAACAGCAGTTCCATCTCTCTCTCTCAATCCCCCACTGGCCTCTGCCCTTTAGTGTCTGTACAGGTGACTGTCATAGTCTCTATGGTATACCATAGAAGAAATGGAAGTCCCAATAGCCTGAACCCTTGTTAGCCACTCTGGGACTTCCATTTCTCCTGCACTCCAAAGTATACCATAGACTTTGCTGCCTGACGCTGCCATTTCCCATTTGGGAACTAATCACTGTAGCCTGGAGATGAGTTGTAATTCTGGGAGAACTCCAGGCCCCATCTTGAGGTTGTTAACTGTGTCCTCCATTGTGTACTAGATACAATCACTTTGATGGTTTACTTGCAACTCAGAATGACACATGTACCTGTAAGTGTACCTATGGAAAATGTTGCATTTAGTTAGGCCCTCAATAAATTGCATCAGCAGTGGCTACATGGCCATCTACTGTGCTGAATGCTGCCACTGCACAGACACACTACCTGACTTGCAAAGAAGCATCTGTATGATCATACATGGTGCATGACTCAACAGAAAACAGACATTACAAGGTAAATATGCTTTTAGAATGCGTGTTCTGTGAATAAAAGACACCACAAAATCATAACCAGAGTGCAGGTTCCATGAAAGAGAGGATATCAGTACTCAACTATGAAGAAAAAAGAAAGATTAAATGTATCCATAGTGAATATGACAGCGGTCTACCTGGCATTCAGTTATTTATTTATTTTATATTTATTTATTTATGCTCAACAAAGCCATATATATATACCACCTTTTGTGGCACAATATGGCAAACTATCCATAGCAATATGGATTGAAGAGGCTGCAAAAATATCTTTTTAATGGCTAGGTGGAGTGAAAGAAAGACGATGATCAATACAATGAGAACATAAGAAGAGCCATGGTGGATTAGACCAGCGGTTCATCTTGTTGCCCTGCAAGCCTATCAATGTGTTTTTTATTAACTGTATGGACTGTGCAAAGGGACTGTACAACATGATGACCGGGAATACCTGTTCAGACTGCACACCTGAAAGAGGGACACCTTCCTTTAGCGCTGCTGCTCCAGTGATGGTCCAGAGTTACCAGCCATCTCGCCTGCTGTGAGATGAAGCAGTTCCATAAGCCTGCACAAAGCCTCAGATGCCATGCCATGGAAAACTTGAGGACAAGGAACTCCAGATGCCATTAGGAGTTTCTTCCAGCACATGTAGGCAACCCCTTTTCCCCCTCTTCCAGCTACCTGCAAATCTAATCAAGAGACTCTGTTCATGGTTGCTTAGCAACTAATCGCTCATCCATCAGCAAGCCAGCTAGGGCCATCAAGAGACAATAGCCCTAGCCTGATGATTCAATCACTCTTCATCCAGGTGCCAGTCCCCAGACCAAGTTACTAGCTCTCAATATTGACCACCCCCTAGATCTCCTCCCCCTTTCCCTCTAACCAATAGTATGTTTTATGGGACAGACTAACAGGAGGTGTCACAGGGGGATGTGGCTAGCTCAGCCTGCCCCCCCCCCACACCACGTTATAAAAATGCTTCCCAACCACATGGTCTCTCTCTCTCCCCCTCTCCACGACCCCTATCAAAGCTTTAACCCTCTTATGTCCAGCTTGCTATCCGTATACCCTACCTCCATCTTTAAACTCTAGATCTGCAGCTAGAGTCCACGTGGTTCTGCCAGTTCAGAGCACGTGTTCCCCATCTTCCATTTCTAACCCCTCCATTTTTCCATTGGAATGGCTCAATCAATGAGGACAGGTAAATATCACCCAATCAACGGATGTCCTGCTAATGCAAATGTGTTTATGATCTATCTTTATTTCTGAGAATCAGTATGTGTGTGTGTGTGCTTGTGTATTGTTTGACTGAGACATCTCCATCAGTAAAAGACATTATATTTTACCAATCATAGTCTCTGTGTCTGTTCTGGTATTTACAGTAAAGGTGGGACTTCTGTATAAACTGGTGTGAACCCTAATTTGCCTATTGCCAATTAATAATCACAACTTCCCCAATATTAATTGAGAATTTAAGGCAATTTGGCTAACAATCTAGTCCAGTATCCTGTCTCACACAATAAAATTGTCCATAATATAAATTGCTTCCAATTTCCGTTCATCAAACTGCACTGTCAATATTAATTCATTTTGGTGCACAGGACTGAATTGAGCACTCCACAAAGTTGCCTTCCTTCACTAAGCACAGAGGCATTTCAGGGGGAAATGGCAGCAGCCTTTCAGTTGGGAACTCCATACGATCAGTGCATGAACTGGAAACACAGGAGCTTCATTGCTGACTGCATATGCCCTTACATCAATGCCTGGCTCACAGAGAATCACTCATTTGGGTAGTTTTAGGTCCAAACTTCATGTGATGTTGGAGCTCCATGACTGGAAGTCTGGAGTCCAGAGACATTGTTTGACTCTGAAAATAGCCATTTGACTTTAAAAGCAGCCACAGGGTATATGAACCAGGGTCATGGTGCTGTTAAAAATGGGGTTAAATCTTCCCTCCCCCATTCACTTTCCCCAGGAAAGGGGGGTGGGAGAACAGAAACCCATAACCTGAAGGGAGAATTTTCTATCAGTGGAATCAGTGTATGTGTACTTTGGTCCTTAGCCTCCCTGAACAGAGTTTTTCTTTGTACACCCTGCTGGAATCCTTGTTGTTCAAGTAGTTTGAAGAGAGAAATGACTCAAGGTCTCTGTTGCCTAATTAGAAATTCATAGACCTCATCCATTCTTACTCCATAATGTGCCTGGTGCTTCCAAGTAATGCTTTTAATTCATCCGTGCATGTATGAGATCATAACCTTTATCTCAACTATATCACGCGCACACTTAACTTGAAAAGCTTCAGGAAACAATTAATTGTTAGGGGAGGTAACATTTGGAGGGCTGCTGGCTGGGCAAGAAAGAACTGCTATCCAAGGACAATTCTGCATCTAGCATTCGCTCCACATTTTCTCAGCTGGGTGGAAAAAGTGCAGCTCAAAAGCACATTCAAATGCCTTGGGGCAACTCCGTACTGACTGCAAAGTTTCTGTTCCAACGTGGGTTTTTATAAAACAACGGAAGGAAAAGCCAATGCAGATCGAGCCTAAGTCTCACTGAGTGGACAGAAGACTTAATAATTATAGTAACCTATCAGTAATAATAATAATTATTATTGTATGGCAGTGTGTGTAGTATAGCCAGGACATCCTAAGATTGTCTGGCAGCCCAAAGTTTTAGCTCTTTTAGTGTTATGCACCACTAGGTTTTTAAGAGATGTTTCAGAGGTGACTTGTCATTGCCTGCCTCTGTGTCACACCCCTGGTATTCCTTGGAAGTCGCCCATCCAAATACTAGTCAGGGACGACCATGCTTCACTTCCGAGACCTGAGAGATCAAGCTAGCTTGTGCTATCCAGGTCAGGGCAACCTATCAGGGCAACCCTGACCCCAATGGCCTGTGCTAGCCAGATCTTGTCAGATCTTAGAAACTATTTGAATGGGAGACCACCAAGGAAGTCCAGGATCACTATGCAGAGGCAGATAATGGCAAACCACTTCTGAACATCTCTTGCCTTGGAAAAAAACCCTTATGGGGGGGGACCTTATGGGAAAGTACAACTTGATGGCACTTTCTCACCACCACTCCCATCAGTATCACAGTGTGTCTTAAGAACAGGAGGAGAAAAGAAAGCTTTAAGCCTTTGGGCTACCCTAGTCCTGTTGAAAAAGCAATGGGAAGCATACTAACACTCTTGCATGTCTTCAGTTCATGTCAGTGGAAGACATAGAACAACTTCCCAGTGAATGGTAAACTTTATATATACAATATTTCCCTCCTCTGGTGGAATCTTTCTGTGTATGAGAAGGTTTCTCTATAATTCCCTGTCAAACTAGGATGGCTGTGTTAATTACACAGGTCCAACAAATTATGAATGCATCTTTGTTGAACTGTTAAATACCTCAAACTTTCCTAAGTCAGCTCTTGAAATCCATTGTTCTTTCTCAGCACAGCTTTCAACAAGGAGTACACAAGTCACCAACAAGGTCAAGCAAGATGATACTGCACTAAAAATAGCAAACAGCACAAGCAGATTCTCCTCCCTGCCCCTTGGAGGAAAACTCCTCCTGTGTCTGTCATAAAGTCTTCTGGTGTCTGGCATCTATTATAAAAACCATAAACACTCAAAATCCATTGCCTCCACATTCTAACAGACAACAGTGTACATTTTATTTTTCTCTTTTATTACTTAAAACATTATCAAAGAACATTAATAAATTATTAATAATTTATTTGATAATGTTCTTTAAAAATTCCTACACTGTCTTTGCTTCTTCTCCCCCCCACTTTATGTGACCCAGGCGGTAATCCCCCATTGGACCATGTTGATAAACTTAAAACTTTTAATACTTACATGGCAAATGACAGCCACCTGATACCAACTGGGTCTATCTTTCCAACACAAATGCTTTGATTTCTTTAAAAAAATAATAAAGAGAGAAGAATGGCATGGACATAAAATGCATGACAGAAGTCATCTGCTACCAAAAGCAAAGGAGAGGAATGCTCTTTTTAAGCATCATTGAATCCTAAAGGAAAGATGAACATTCTAGTCTTCTAGTTTGCCATATGGAGGAAAATTGAAACAATAGAGGATAATGCCATCCTCTGGAAAGCAGAAAGGTTATTTTAACACTTTATATAAAGGAACACTTCTTAATCTATTTTTTAAAAAGCCAGATGTCTTAAACTAGACAGCTAAAAAAAGATGTTAAAAATAAGCACAAGTGAACAAAAGAATCATTGAAATTCAAATTTTTGGTAATGGGACTCAAGAGGCGGATAAAGCAGGCTCTTCAAACATTAAAGAAGCTTAAAAACCTGAACATTTACAGGTTTGTACTTCCTATTTAAAAACACCAGGTGGAAAGATAACCAGATGGTTTTCTGAAACTTACCATGTGCTGGAGATTGGAGCCAAAGGTCTCTCTGAAATGGTGTTTAGTCTATAGTAGTCCAAGAAAGTTCTGGCCACGTTCCTTCCTAATTTCATATCTGTGAGTGCTTAATTAAGGAGAATTTTTTTTTCCTTTAAAATTAGAAAAAACAAGAGTAAAAGGTAAATTGCACTGTGATGCGATGCATAAACAAATTTTACATAAATAGATCAACAGAGCTAAAATCTTCAGGATTATCTCAATGTTTGTTAGCAGCTATGTAAAACTGGCATTTTTAAAAACAAAGAAATATGTTGCTAAAATTCTATAGCCAATTCCCCTTCACACTTGATTTAGTGCATAAATAGTGTCTTGAATGGCTGTCTTCAAAGTGGTTTTTTTTTCAGTTGCTGTAACACCCTGTGTCTTTGGCCATTATCAAACTTCCTTATACAATCCACTGACGGACCAAGCTCCATGTACAAAGTGATGCGTTTGCTGTTATTTCCTGAAATTCCATAGGAGTAGACCTGTGATAAATATCCACCAAGTCATGCACCTTTTATGAATTATGGTTACCTAGAAATTTGTTTAAATTGGAGCACTAGTCACACATGGATCTAATATCACCATAACGATTTTAAATGATCTAATTTATATAGCCCACATTCAAATAAAAGCAGGATAAAGTCATTCTGAGGAGGCCCCTTCTTCCATAAGAGCCCAGGAATTTAAATCAACAACCGAGCCCTATGAACTATCTATGGAGAAAATATCAGTCAACTAACACATGCCTTCTTGGGTGGTGGCTCCCATTTCACGGTATTCCCTCCCAAGGAGTTTTTGCCAGATACATGTCATCATCCCTTCAGAAAATATACTGAAAACATTTATATTTCTCTTTCACTTTTGCTAGTTTTATACTGCTTCTATTTATTATATTTTTATCTCACCTTTCCTCCAAGGAGCTCAGGCTAGATTACATAATTTTTCCTTGCCTATGTTATCTACACAACAACTCTGTGAGATAGGTTAGGCTGAATGAGAGTGAGCGCAGGGGTCACTCCGTCAACATCATGGCAGAATGGGTATATGAACTCAGCTCTCCCAAATTCTAGTCCAACCATTACAGCACACTGGATCTTGATTATCTCCTGCTATATGCGTTACTAGTGCTGATTTTATTATTTAATTCTTCCACTATTTTAACAGTTTTTATTCCTTATTATTTAAACCAGGGGTGTTAAACATGTGGCCTGCAGGCTGGATCAGGCCCTTGGAGGACTCCAATCTGGTCCACAAAGACCTGGCTGTTTTCTGCTTCATTTCCAGTTCTTCTGCAGCTGCCATGTCACAGCTTGCTCTACCAGCCTCTCTCAATCACACAGGAGAGATAGATAAGCAAGCCTCTTCTGTGCGATTGAGTCTGAGCTGAGGCTCCTCCCACTCCTCCTCCCAGGGGAAGGGAGGGAACTGGCCAGGCTGTCTCAGTCCTACAGAAGACAAAAGGAAGTCTTTCTTCCCTTACATTGGCTGAGGCTCCTCCCAAAAAGGAGGGAGGGAATGAGGAAGAGTTTGATTTGTTGGGCTGCCTCAATCGCATGGGAGAAATACCAAGCACCTTTAAGACCAACAAAGTTTTTTTCAAGGTATGAGATTTGTGTCCCTTGTTACAGTGTGTGTGTGCGTTCTGTTGGACTCCTTATGCCAGGGGTCTCCTGGGTGCAACTGGGTTCCTTCCCCTTTTCACTGTATTCATGCCCTCATGATCCAGTCTTTCTCAGTAAGAAAGCAATGTGAGCTATTTTAGAGGAGGAATAACAACAAGTGAGGTGGATTAGGCTGACAGTGTGTGTCCAGACGAAATTCACCCACCACATTTCCTTTGTAGGAAGTTGTAGTTATTTCTCTGGGGAAGACTATATTTTTGTAGACAAACACATGGCCCTCAGTCTATGTCAGGATGCCTTCTCATGTTCTTGACCAGCACATGAAGCAACTTATGTACAAAAGCTCGCAATGCCCAGCCATTTCATGTTTTCCTTTGGGTCCTAAGCTCAGAATACTGAGCATGAGATTCCTGTAATGAATGTCAATAAATCAAAAGTAGGTTTGCAGCTTACAGATACACACCTGAACATCATACTCAGGATTGCTACAGCACAGAGGTTTTGATGCAATAATTCAGAGCAAGAGGTGTCAGTTATCAGAGACTGTTAAATAGATGAAATATTGCAAGAGTGCTAGTGTTTAAAAATCTTTAATTGTGTTTGTCTGTGTCCTTTATAAAGTTTATATCTCCACTACCTGGCATTACATTTTATGACACACATGGCCTAGAGCCCAACAAGGTCTCATTTATGTCAAATCCAGCCCTCATAACAAATGAGTTTGATACCCCTCATTTAAACCATCAATATTTATTTGATAGCCAATGATCAATGGCTAAAACACAGTGGTTTGGCCTAGGGACAACCAGTATATCAGTATACTTCATGATTAAGGGCTTGAACCATAGTTTTCGTAGCATCATAGTCAATGAATTACAGGGGTGTCAAACTCATTTGTTATGAGAGCCAGTTTGGTGTAGTGGTTAAGTGCGTGGACTCTAATCTGGGAGAACCGGGTTTGATTCCCCACTCCTCCACTTGCATCTGCTGGATGATCTTGGGCAAGCCATAGTTCTGTCAGAGCTGTTCTCTCAAGAGCAGTTCTCTCAGAGCTCAGCCCCACCTACCTCACAGGGTGTCTGTTGTGGGGAGTTTGTAAGCCACTGAGACTCTGACTGAAGGCCGGGGTATAAATCCAATCTCCTCCTCCTCCTCCTTGCCAGATTTGACCAATTCACATCAGATGAAGGAGTAAACACACCTGCAATGATTTGTGTGCTCTTTCATCTTCTACATAAAGCCCCATTAGCTTATTAGCTTAATTGACTTGTGTTTTGTATACAGGTTTATATCAACAGTTAGCTGCTGTATGTTCCAATAGTGGGAATATTCAGAAATGTAACATTTCAATATTTTCAGGTGTCTTATATAAAGATGACATCTTATAAGTAAAGTGTTCATTAATATCTGCCCACTTGTGTAAGTGATTTCAAAACAAGGTCCATGGTCAACTCTCTGCTCATTATTTTTCTTTTGAATTAAAAAATGACTAATGTGAAATCATCTGGTCTTCACCCTAAGGCTAAAAGATGGATATATTATAAACAGAAGCTAATCTATGAGGGTGTATATGAACTAAGGTCTAATTGCAGGAGTGACACTGAAACCTCTAGCAAATTACAGTTAAATTGGTGGGAAAGACAAAGTTTTTATTATGCCCTTTTACAAAGGATCAGGGAACAATGGGCAAGTTTCACATTCTGTCCAGATAATCAGACCTATTCTCACAAAAAGATAAGATGGTAAACCTGTCTGGACTTTACCATTTGAGACTATAAGTAAAGATTCATATTATTTATTTATTTTTATTTATATCCTGCCCTCCCCACAATGGGCTCAGGGCGGGATCCAGCAGTATAAAATACAATACAATTAAAACCAGATCTTTTTTAAAAAATAAAAAGAACACAGTATAAAATAACAGTGCTCCTAAGTGCCATACAAACTCTAGTAGAGGTCAGATACCTTAGTGGTTGGTGGTATTAGAATTTTAAGAATTTTGTAAAAGATCTTTAGGATTTTAAGATCTCAAGGATCCAGGTTACAGATGGAGGCTAGCCAAATGAAGGGGATGCCTGATGCCTCAACCAAAAGCTCTGTGGAAGAGCTCCATCTTACAGGCCCTGAAGAATTGTAATAGATCCTGCAGGGCCCTGATCTCACACATGAGGTCATTCCACTAGACAGGAGCCAGGGCCAAAAAAGCACTGGCCAAGGTTGAGGCAAGTTGGATGTCCCTGGGGCTGGAGACTACCAAAAGATGTTGATTAGTAGACCTTAGTGCCCTATGGGGCTCATATGGAGAGAGGCGGTTACGAAGGTATGCTGGCCCCTGGCCATATAAGGCTTTAAAAGTAAGTACCAGCACCTTGAAATAGATCCAGAATACAATAGGCAGCCAGTGCAGTTCATACAGCATGGCTTTCACTGCCATCTCATAGGTTCTCATAAATGACCTATAGGATGTTCTTATAGCTTCATCATGAGCTTGCCGCCACCCTCTCTCTAGTCATCTTAGCTCCTGATTCATCTGCCATAACTCCAGGGTGTACCATGGAGCTAATTTGGTATGAGGGTGAAGAGGATGCTGGGGGGCAACCTCATCAATTGCTTCAGAAAGATGGGATTGCCAGTCTTCCACCAGCACATCCAGCAGGTTGCCAGAGGGAATCAGATCCCACAGAGCTTCGTGGAACCTGTTGAAGTCCCAGGCTGAGTCACCTGGGCTGAGGCAAGGAGTGGAGGGCACGTGGTGGGTTGCTGATAGAAGGTAGGGGAATTTTCTTTCTCCCTTTGCCTTCCTAGCTGCTGTGTGGGAGCTGAGAGACAGAGTTGGGTTCTTTGTAGCCTGATAGTGAGTGGTTCTGTTTAAGTCTGTTTGGGGCTGTTTGTGCTTTGGGGTTTTTGGGGGGCTGAGTGAGTTGCTGTGGAGCGCTGTTGATTGCAAGCCCCACCCCCTATTGTGCTGGACTCTGCTGTGCTGAGCAGGAAGGGACCTTCTGAAACAAAAGGTTGCTCATCCTGTGGCTCTTAGCCTGTGGGTCTTGCTTGGAGGCCTTGTACAAACCTGAGTAAAGGGCTGCTACTGAATTATGGGGAGAGGGGCAAGGTAGCCATTTGATCAGTCTCAAAGTTTTTAGGCTACAT
>NW_015164231.1:431161-432079 GCF_001447785.1 Gekko japonicus
ACCTTATCAGGAGGGCTTTAAACTGAAGACATCAGGGGTGGGAAGAAAAAGCCTGATGTTGTGCGTCATCCCCAACCCTAAGTTCAAGAAGGGGAGTGACCAGAGAATAAGTGAACAGGAGAGAGGTGAGTTCAGTAATTTTCATGTAAAATCGAAGGGACCTACGGTAGGAAAGGATGTCTGTAATCTGCGATGTCTTTATACTAATGCACAGAGTATGGGAAATAAAGAGGAGGAACTTGAACTTCAAATATTGGAAAGTAAGTATGATCTGATAGGTATCATTGAGACTTGGTGAGATGCGTAATATATGGAACACAGTGATTGAAGGATATACCTTGTCTAAACGTAACAGAGTTAACAAAAAAGGAGGTGGGGTGGCACTATATGTCAAGAATGAATACGCTTGCACTGAAATTCAGGATTTTGAGAGTTGCCCTGTTGAAGGTGTCTGGGTAAGGATAGAGCGGGGGGGGGGAGAAGGGGAAATTACTGTGGAGGTATACTACAGACCTCCAAATGAACCAGAGGAACTGGATGATGCATTTGTACAACAGCTTGCTAAACTTTCACAGAGACAGAACGTAGTGGTTATGGGAGATTTCAACTATCTAGATATTTGCTGGAAATCTAACTCTGCTAGACATGGGGCACCCCGCAGATTCTTGAACAGTCCTGTGGACTTCATCTCTCAGAAGGTGGAGGTGGGAACCAGGGGATCTGCTATTCTAGATTTAATCCTAACAGGGATGAACCGATTGATGAAGTGAATGTTTTGGGATCCTTGGGGAATAGTGACCATATCAGCTTGGAATTTGACATAGAGAAGGATGTGAAACCAAGACATAGTAGGACTCGTATCCTGGACTTCAGGAAATCTGATTTCAAAAAACTCAGAGAAATATTAGGTAGGATCCC
>NW_015164231.1:432459-461215 GCF_001447785.1 Gekko japonicus
CATTTTATCCTCACAGCAGCCTTGTAAAGTAGGTACAGCTGAGGGCATCTGACCGGCCCAAAGTCACCCAGCGAACTTCCATGGCAGAGTGAGGATTCGAACATGTGTCTCCAAGAGGCTAGTATGACATTACACTACACTGGCTCTACACTGCTATGCTAAGCAGAGTTACACCTGTTCTAAGTCCACTGAAAACAATACTTAGGAATCAGGGCTATTTTTGGGCAGGAACGCACAGGAACGGAGTTCCGGCTGGCTTCCAAGTTGGCCACGCCCAGCAGGAACTCATTAGCATAATAGGCCACACCCAACAGCAGGAACTCATTAGGATTGGGTACATTAGGGGTTTGTGGCCTAACATGCAAAGGAGTTCCTGCTACAAAAAAAGCCCTGGGTTTTGACAACAAACAAGTTAAACAGAATAAGAAGCAAAAGGTGGGCGTGGCTGGATGACCACACTTCTGGTGGCATGGGGTGTGGCCTAATATGCTAATGAGCTGTGCTGTCAGGGGTGTGGCCCAATATGCTAATGAGTTCCTGCTGTTGGGTGTGGCCCTGCTTAGGATGATCTCCGTAGAACAAGCCCCACTGAAGTTCAGTGTAGAGAGTACATACCGGCCCCCTCGATCACTCTTGTCTAGACCTGCTTGTAGACAAATCCATGGAGAAGAGGTCCATCAGCAACCGCTAGCTAAGATGACTAAAGGGGACCTCCATGTCCAAAGGCAGTAAACCACTGAATACCACTGCTAGGAGGCAGCATCAGGGCCTTGGCCTCTATGTCCGGTTTGTTGCCCTTCCAAGTCAACCAGCTGGCTAGCATATGAATCAGAACTATGAATTATACAGACCAAGAGTCCGGTCCAACAGGACACCTCTTGTGCTCTCAACCCCCTCTTTTCCCTCAACGCCAACAAAAACACCTTGGGGAAGGGGCTGTGGTTAAGTGGAAGAGCCTCTGCATTGCAGGTAGGAGATGACGGGAGAGACCTCAACCCGGAACCTTCAGGAGCCGCTGCCAGTCTGAGTAGACAGTGATGACCTCGATGGGCCCAAGGTCTGACTAAGTACAAGGCAACGTCATGCGTGGTTAATCCCAATGTACAGAATTTAGGTAACACACCGTCCAGCCACTAGTGAAACTGCAGCAACCATGCCCCTCACCATCCGCTGTGCTTCCGACAAATCTCTCTGGCAGCCACACTTCTGCAAACCAGCCTAATGAGATTGGGGTTCAAATTGGCTTCCCCTTAGAGAGGAGCTCACTTCTTTTGGCTTGCTCTCTCTCTGTTCTTGGATGTACCCTGAAATGCTGTCTCTCTGTCATGTGCTCTTTGGGAGACAAAGGATTCTTTGGTGCAGCTGACCACATGGCTGGCACCTTAGACAAAGATGGGACTTAGTGGACTTTATTACAATGGACTGTCTGGGACTATGGATTCCTGAAGTTGGTAATTATGCCTATCTCTAATGTGTAGTTAAGGGCCAAGGGCCATAGGTTTTTCTTGTTTTGCCTTCTTATTCTGTTGCAAGTTCTGTCCTGAAATAAACTATTTCTTGTTATAAATACTGTTTGCTTGATGGTAACTGAACTTCAAGGCTAAATTCCTTGTGCCTAGCTGGGGCTACACGCTACCATTGAGCCTTAAGGGTGCCTAGAGTGCCAAAGCTGGGTATTGTTGTATTGTATTGTAATAATACAGGAGTTCTTCCCCCATTCCTAGCCAGGCGTGCGGGTAGGATCCTGTACACCAACCTTATCTCCTTTTTTGACAGAGTTACCAAAATGGTTGTCTTCTTACCAAGAAGATTGTCTTCTTGGTGCTGAAAGGCTCATGGAACGCCTGATGCAATGTGCAGCATGCCCAGGCTCCGGAGTCCTGAAAAGTAAAGCATCGATGCATGACTGGAATGGGCTGGCATTCAAAGAGGCAGTCAGATTCTCCACAGAGGTCTGCTCCACAGGATCAACAAGCAGAACTGAACACCCAGATTCCTCCTGCAGATTTCACACGTCCTGACAGTCACGCCCCTGACTTGAACGATCTCACTGAAGATTGAGGGAAGGGGGGGAGGGGGGAGAGGGAGCACCCACTTTTTAACTGCAGGAAACTGAGACGCCATGAGGGACTGTGGCATGTCAGACTGCTGGGATGGAATCCCACTGACCATTGACTATCTCACTCAGGGGTCGTTTCGTAGAAAAAGAGCTAGGGGAACCTATTAGCATAACTCATTAGCATATGCCGCACCCCCTGACATCAGGGGCCCGGTGGTGGACCTGCAAGGCCGGCGGGAGTGCAAGGAAGCCCCGCGAAGGCCCTCCCTGGCCCCAGGCAGGCAGGGGTGGGGAGAGGCGGGGAGGAAGCAACTTACCCTCCCTCTTCTCCTGCCTCCTCCTGGCTGAATGAGGGCCGGAAGCCGGGTCCTGTAGGCTCCTGCAGGAAATGACCCCTGCTCGAGAAGATTTAGTGACTGTCTGCTCACAACCCTTTCTTGCAATTGCAGCTTCAAGAATGGCACACAGAGCTTTCTTCTGGCAATAAAAACCTCAATTTGGAAACCTGTTAGTACTATGTGTCTTTGGGGGAGATACTAAGCACTGAAGCTTTAATAGCTCACTGATCATTTAATAATGTCACCACTGCAGAGAACAGTGGCATTATGATCCATCCTTCAGCTTGTTTTGCTTTTTAAAATGCAGGGTCATTCTCCTTCCCAGAGTGTGGGTTGACTTTCCATCCTGTGTTTTGCAAAGCAATGGCAATTATTGGAAATAATTAGCCTCCTTTCAAACCCACAATCTCATTTTCATAAGAACCGTTGTGTCATTTCTATGCAACAGTAAGTGAGGCTGCTGCAGCGATAAGGATTTGACAAGGGCAAAAACAGTTAGCAGTTCTGTTCAATATTTGATATGTCCTATGGGGGTCTCTAGCAAAGGGATTGGATCTTCATTTTTACATCTCTTCTAGAGGACAACACCTCCATCAACCTGAATTGCTTTTGGCTGGGTTATTAGTATAGGGAGCTCATCCAAGTCTATCCCCTAAGAAGATTAAGAACTATGACCTTCTAAGCTGGAGGGACTGACAGACCTAGGTACTCCTTTGTTTTATTATGCAAGGAGCTAATATATGAAAAGGAGAGAGGTGCATGCAGAGAAAGAACAAGTACTAAGCACAGCTCTGCTGAATATGCCAGCTTCTTACGAAAGTCATGCTTTACCATTACACAAATTGAAGGGTTTATAAGGCAGAGAAATTTTTCTCTCAGGTTGGACCATAAATACATTTTTTCCATTATGGATGAAATGGGTCCTCTATGTATGCACATGAAACATTCAGAACATTGGAAGCTCTCCTGAACTGAAACTCTGTCACATACCTCTTACCCTTCACAATTTTCATTGATGAGTGTTATAGATCATCCAGTTCTCTTCCCTTTTACATAATTCTACCTGATATGCCTCACTCTGCCAACCCAAACAGCCCCTTGTTGCTGAAAATGGGGCTCTGGTTGACTGTTAGTAGGGATTACATTGTTTAAAAATGTTATTGTGCTTTAAAAAATACCCTCTCAGCATGTAGAAAACTAATTCAACAAGGAGAAAGGTAAAGCCATTGTTAAACAGTGTGTTTAACACGGCAGAGTGATTTCAACAAGCAGATGTTTATTGTATCTCAACAGGAATGTTTTACATGGGGCAACTGCCCTACCTATATACACCTAAGCCACTCCCAGCCCCCATGCAATTGGTGAGTTCAATTGGCCTCCAGGCTGCAGTTTGGCTGTCTGCCCCCAGGGGCCAATCTACAGGCAGGTTCCAGAATCCTGCCTGCCTTTCTTCTGGGGCTTCAAGCTCCAACAAGGTGGCCTGCCAGACAAGTCCAGGCATGTCTCTTTATGCTGGCTACTGCACCAGTAGCAGTTAAGCCTGAGTGGAAGATTGCACATGTCCAGACATAACAGCCATCTTCCTGGTTTGTTTTTCACCTAACTGCCCCTATATTTTCCCCAGAGGCAAGAAGCAGCTTCTAGGAAGGGGCAAGATATTATAGGGAAATCAGCATGGGGGAAAGTTAACTATCTCGCCTCAGCACTGCAGTCCTAATACAATCCACCATCACCATCTCATGGCTGCTTTCAAGAAGAATTTCAAGAGAGAGAAGATCCAAACACAAGTCTCCAAGGTTTTCTCTAGTTTGGTCCTCATTTTTCAGAACATAAGCTCTTCCTGTAAAACAGCTCACATATGAATATAGAAATCCTTACTGTGATCCCCTTACTCATTTTCTGGGGCCTTCAAAATCATGGGCCTTCTGACTACAGGTAAAATTGTAGCTCATATTCTTGGCATTAGTGCCTTTTTTGCTCTCTAACATATGCAGTGGAAATCATGGGAATGCAATATTAAGATAGCATCTGCATCATTATAGACAAAACTCTACAGTGACTGTGGCCTTCTCACACACCAGAGAAATCCAGACTTTATTAAATCTACTCTGTGACCACAGAACAATGTTTGGAAATCAAAGGCAAATGCTCAAACATCCTGCCTGATAAATATATCAAAAACATGGTAAGGAATTAACTTAGTAAATGGTGCTAGATATACGAAACTCAAATGGAACTTCAGACTGGCTGAAAAAAAGTACTGGGGAAACTAATGTCATAGGGCCGGGATTGAATGAAATATAAGTTTCCAGAGTTTTCATTTGATATTGGATTGCACTTTTAGAGAATCACAAAGGGGGATGTAACCTCATAGTTTATCCAGTTTAGTCCCCTACCAAGATAGAATTTCTAAAAGTATACGATACCTAACTTGTTCATCTGTTCCCTTTTTCGGAATATCCAAGATAGCTTCCCTGGGTAATTCGTTCTATAGGCCAACTTTTTCCACCTCTAAAGCATGTCTAAAGCACGTCTAATGCTTTAACATTAACAAAAAGTGGAATGGAAGCCAATTTGTTTGCAAAGAACCAGCAGATTCTATGATGATTGGGTTTCTCCTGGGGAACAGAATGACAGTCTCTGACGCTGTCTATACCTTTAACAGAGAGGCTGCAGCTCCTAAGTAATAGTCATGCTTCAGTTTGTTTTGCATTTTGCTGAGCTCAGTGCAAACTGTGGTGATTTAAAGCCTGGAGATTAAGTAGGATACTGCAAATTCAAAATTATTTATTTCTTTATTGTGGGAAACCTCACTATAGAATATTTACTGCAAATGGGGCTAGTTGGGGGGAAATGGCAAAGACAGATTGAAATTTTTCAATTAAAACAAGCATTCTTTTTAGAAAGATTTAACATCTTATCAGGGAGGAGGAAATAACTTGAGAGATTTAATTTTAGGATGTAGATACAGGGGAAAGGATGTGGAAACATTATTTTGTGAACAAAGGAGGAAATCAAAATGAAGGAACAAATCCTACATTCAGTACTATTGCCTATTTCACAATATTTGTGTTGCCTCCCACTTAGTTATCTATGATACCTGATAATATTAATTTAGAATGAAGAATTGTTCTTTGGGCTAGAGATGGTGTCGAGTTTGGAGCTAGTCCCAGGAGGGACCAGTCCTTCCGCTGTGCTGGAGAAGAAGGCCTGGCTGGGGTTATGCCCTGAGCCTCAGAATGAGGGGGTCTGGAGTTGCCTCACCACCAGGATGAAAACCCTCTACAGGAGTTAGCTGGCCACCCTCTCTCTCTGTACCTGCATGGCCTCTGCTCTGCTATCGTTCCCAGCCCCCCTCCCATTGGCTGCATTCCCCATTGCTCCCATCCCCTGCTCTTCCCTCTCCCCTTCCCCGGCATTCTGCTCCTGCCATGCCCTCAAGGTTGTGACTCTGTGCGTTTCAGGTCATCTCTGGGCACCCCGCCAACCTCGGGCTTGCCCTCAGTCATAGTAAGCCTTCCCCCCAATCTGGGTGGGCCTGGACTCTCACCTCCACTTCGGGTACAGGAAACTGTAGTTGAATGCCCTGGAAAGTGGAGTGAGATGTTAGGGGAGGTTACTGGAGTATAGCAGCCAATAGGTTAATGGGGGGCGAGAAGGGATTCCTGAAATTCTGGATGGAGGGGCTGCTTCAGCTCAGGGCAGATTCATAGATGTTAATATGGGCCACAGTGGAAAGGATCATGCTGCACATTTATTCAGGCACACACATATTTGCAAGGCCATGGATGCAGGGGGGGGGGTTGTGCCAGGTACCCCTACAGTCATCATAGAGGGCATTCTGATGCCTCCCGTTGTTGTGGCAGATGTAGCATACCCAACCAGAAGGTGGCTGATCACACCCTTCATTAGTGCTTTGGATTGGCAACAAGCCATCTGCAAGAAGGCCCATAGTTGGGCAAGAAATGTAGTGGAATGTCCCTTTGGTCTGCTAAAGGTGCAGTGGCATTTTTTGGCATCCAGGCTTGAGGTCCACAGATCTTTTGGATGCTTATGAGACACCAGCGGCCCCATTACTTTCTCAGTTCAGCCCACTGGACATAGGTCAGGCCACTCACCATCTGGATTCCTGACTCCACAATGTGGGGTTTGTGGGCACTCCACCTGGGCACTATCCCTTGTGGAGTGCTCCCAGTACTGTGGGGATCCCCTGCCCTAAATGGTGAGCTATGGACAACATCTGCAGACTGCCCAGAGAGGGTTTCTGGTATGTTGGCAATGACTGTGTGTGAGGGGCCCTCAGGGGTGTGTGGGAATGTCGAGTGTACAGACGGGGGGAACACACCAGATACCAACCACACATGCCTGTGGCATGTCTCTCTGGGGGGAACACACCAGATACCAACCACCAGGGGTCATTTGGGGGGGGACGCGGGGGGACGCCATCCCCCCAGGTGAGGTGCAGGAGGGCGGGGCCTGGAGCTCCCTGCTGGTGCCCGCTGGAGGTCGCCGCCGGCTGTGGGGAGGACACACTTCCGGTGATGTCAGGGGGTGTGGCATATGCTAATGAGTTATGCTAATGAGTCCCCCTAGCTCTTTTTCTACGAAATGACCCCTGCCAACCACACATGCCTGTGGCATGTCTCTCTGCCATGGCTGTCTCATCAGCAGCCTCCAGGGTCAGTGTGACGTTCCTGGGAGGCTTTGGGATGTGCCTCTGCATTTTCCTGGGAGCTGCACGGTCTGCAGGGAGAAGTTGTTGATACTGGCATCTCCATGCAGAACTCTGTCCAGCTCCTCATAGTATGGACAAGTTGCCCTGGCATTCCCTGAAGTGCTATTGTGCATAACAGTTCTTTTGTACTCTAGCTCCAGGCTTTTGGTTTTGGTGTGACACTCCAGTGCTGAGCAATGGCTGCCCCAGGCAGCCATTCCTCTCACTATTTCTTCAAACGTGTCCTAGTTTCTTTGGCTCTGACGAAGGGTCTCCTGGACCTTCTGCTCCCCCCATAACACCAGTTGGTCAAAAGTCTCCTCCTGCTTCCAGGACACTCTTCTCATGCCAGCCATCTTGGGTGTTTCCTTCCTAGGATGCTGGTCAGGTGGAACTTAAATTCCTGGGGCAAGAAGCTGGCCACCAGTTGAGCACCCGAGTAGACACTATTGTTGGCCTGATCACCCCCCATGAATGGGGATTTGACTCCATTTGGGTGTAGTTGGCAGCACCAAGAGGTCCCTGCTGCTTTGGGCTGCTGCAGTAGCCTCAGGAGCTTGGGTGCACGAGCAGTACTGGATGCCTATGAGGGCCCCTGGGTATTTGTGCACACCGCAGAGCTGGGTAAATTAAAACCCAGCTGGAAAGGATTGGTAGCTTCAGACCACCAATCCATTTTATTTGTGCTCCTCCATGTTCAGACATCCAGCAACACGGGATAAATGCACGGGGATCCATTAGCACCGAAATTCATCTGCTGTCTATTTACGGTATCCCCAACTCATCTTACAATGGGGTGAGTACGACTGGGGAATAGCTGCAAGATGTGGCTGTGTGAACCAACCGGTTTAATCTGTTAGGGGAAAGCAACTATATTGGGCCAAACTGCCTGTCTGACTGCAGCCCTAGTCCTGCATCCTGTCTCACACAAAACAGCTACTATGGAGGGCCAAGAACAGATAATTGAGGCTGAGGCCTTCCCCTGATGTTGCCTCCTGCAACTGGTATTTAGACTCTTACTGTTTCTGAATGTGGAGGTTCTCTTTAGTTATTATGGCTAGTAGCCACTGGTAGACTTGTCCTCTATTGCCAGGACTACAGTGGATGAAATCAATAGCCTCCAGTGGCTAACATTGCCCACAATATTGCTGTTTCTTGTGAGTTAATGCTGACCATTAAAATGAGTACAGTAAGATGCTTTCACAGTTGTACTGGAAAGGGTGGCTGGCCTTTTGGCATCATGTTGGAGAGCAGCTTAACAGATCTGCATTGCAGCATAAAATGTGAAAAATCTTTAACATATTCTTAGTGGCTTTTTGTTCTCAGGTACATTTAGGAAACATTGCATAGGACGCAAAACTGAGGAAAGTCAGCTCCACCAGGTGCTGAGTTAAGGCATTATAGAATGAAATCCTACAAGAACTCCTCTGTTGCTTCTAACAAGCTTGCATATGAGACATCCATAAGTTATTAAAGAGAGTATAATGGAAGGGATTGGAAGATAATAATTGAGGAAAAGCAGCAACATTGCCACCTGCATTCCCATAGGCTCTTAAATTTCCAGTCTTTTGCTAGTGTATCTCATTCAGGTTTCTGGCCTCTGCCAAACAAACAATTAACAATCTGAACGGTTGAGAATCAACAGAACCTAATTGGCATGATGAGATCTACAGCTAACAAGGAAGGATGTGGCAGACTGTCAAAGCGATTCCTAATGTGAGTTTAATTGTGAGTTTAAATATGTATTTTCTATCCTTTGGTTATCTTGACTTTGTTAAAGAGATTTGTCAACATATACAGGCAAACGATTACAAATTATAAACACTGGTACACTGGAGCTGGTGGAAAGACTGAATCTGGGCAGATGTACTATAGGAGGCCCCCAATCTGAATTCAACCAACCAACAGGCTCACTAAACCTAACTCCCGCACACACACTTTGACTGAAAAAACAATGTGGTTATCAACCATTTGACAGCTCAAAACAAGTGTCTGATGTACTCTGCTAGTTTGGTTTGCTGGATCATAAGCTGTAAAGGCCTGTGCCAGAGCCAGGGGTCACTATCCCTCAGAGTAGACAACTAAACAAACCAATGGTTTAATTCAGTATGATGCCTCAGAATGTGGCATAAACTCTCAGACTTCCTAGCCTTTTCCTAGTCCCTCAGCAAGAGAAACAACTGTAAGCCTAAGCAGAGTTATATCTTTCTAAGTCCACTGAAGTCAATGGGCTTAGAAGAGTGTGACTGTGTAGAGTTACACTTTCAGCTTTTTAGAAGGGGGTCTTGTGGGCCATCTAGTCCAAGCCCATACTTAATGCTGGAGACTCTAAGCTAAAGCATTGTTGGCATATGAGTGTCCAGCCTATGCTTGAAAACCTTCAGTGAAGCAGAACCACCACTATCCCAGGTAATTGGTTCCAATGTTGAACCAAGAATGAGGCATAGGTGAGCTAAAGAATGAGAAGAGTGAGGCATCCTTTTGTAGGAGGAGCCAAGCACCCAAATGATTTTTTATTGATTATTGGAGAAACCGATGGAATAACATCCTTTGGGTCTCTCCTGGAGGATTAACACCCTGCTTTAGAGTCCTAAAATGCTGTAACTGTAAATCACTTTTAATTGACATGTTTTCAGCTCTGAAAGAAAAGGAGTGTCTTGTGATGTGCAGCCAATTTTGAAGACTTGTCGAGAGTCCTAGATTTATAGTCATGAGAACTGCTGTGTTCCTTTGAAATGCAGGTGTTTGACTTAGGTCAGGATGACCTGACACCATTGACCAGCTAAGGTGGGAAAAGAGTTTGAAGCGGCTTTTCTGCTCTGTAGAAAACAGCTCTTAATAGGAGCTTTATTAAGCAATGTCTCTCTCTATCAATATATATTAGAGCTGCCATGCCGGGGCAGGGGATCTGCATGTCTTCACAGGATCCCTGCCGCAGGGGACAGCGATACGCGTTGCACCGCCGTCGCCAGGATGTGACGCTACACTTCGCTCTGGCAACGGGGCTGTTTGGATTATTATTATTATGTGGGATTTTAGCCTTATCAGAACAGTACAGTACAATAATATGCCTCTGCACAGGAAAGATTCTGGGACTCCATGTAGACAGGAAATGTTACTTCTGCATAATTTGTCACTGTAAGAAAAAACAAACAAACAAAATCTTTCTTTGTGCTTTTGGGTGAATCTACAGTCCCAAGAGAAGATGTACAGGGAACAAGATAGCATCTGAATCCCACTGACCAGAATTTAGTGAGAGTCCTTAATTAAAGTAGAACTAGAAGAAAAATGCATGTCAGTTGAACACCCTTGGGAGAATGCAGGAACTGGGGTGAAATTGAACAAGAGGGGGGGAAAATAGAAAGTAAATGGAAATTGTTCAACGGTAATTGAATGTATGTCTGAGCATTTATGTGTGCTAGCTAGCAATAAATACACTTTGTGGCAAAGCAAGCCAATATGGGCAAATAAAGAAAGTGCAGAAAGCAATCAAGGGGAAAGAAAAGCATAAGCAACCTGAACTAAAGTGCTGTTTTAAGATGGAATGGAAGACGCTTGAAAGCCAGAATAAGAACATCAGTTTGCACTGCTGCAGCTAATGCAGAATCATGGACATAGCAAGTGGAGCAGAACCAAACACAATTATCCTACTCACCATTTGAAAGTCATCCAAATGCATTTGTAAACCAGACAAGGGAGTTGTGTGGTACAAGGGAATAAGAGAAAGATTAGCAAGGCATCAGATATAAACTCTAGGCTGCTGAAGTTCAGTGGGCTGCTACTGGGCCACAACTGCAGAAAGATCCATGAAATATGTAGAGATATATGAGTATATGCTGGAAAGTCAAACATGTTAAAAATGCATATTTATCACCTTTCTTTTTGGAATATGCAAGTGTCCCCACTTGTGTCATGAAAGAGTTAATCTGTTGTTTGTGTTTACAACCAGTAGTTAATTAGCATAGAGCCAGTTAAGAACAGAAGAACATAAGAGACGCCAATGTTGGATCAGGCCAAAGGCCCATCCAGTCCAACACTCTGTATCACACAGTGGCCAGAAATGCCAGGTGCCATCAGGAGGTCCACCAGTGGGGCTAGGACATTAGAAGCCCTCCCACTGTTGACCCCCCCCCCAAGCACCAAGAAGACAGAGCATCACTTGCCCCAGAGCCCCTATCTATACCTTGTGGCTAATAGCCACTGATGGACCTCTGCTCCATCATGTACATCATGTTAAACATCGTGTACGTTTTCCCGCTAGAGAAAGAGGAAGTAGTATTCTAAATGATGGGATCTAAGCTTCCCTATGGGCTAATCGATAATTTAGAGACAGTTATCTGCTTTTTGTCACATAGGAAGTTTGTAGGCACTTCCTCTTTCTTTGTTCTAGAGATCACAAGAGTTTTAGCCAACATGGAGGTTACATCAGGAGAAGATAGTTTGACTGTTTGATCTTTAATGTTTTTCAGTTCCAATGTAACCACCCCTTACTAGTCTTTAGTAAAGTTTTCTTTTTAAATCAAACACACAAGACTATGTGCTGCCCTTCTTCTCCTGTGTTTTAAAACGCTCTGCTACTCCTTGTTCACAGGTTGCCACCAAGTACCTCTTGAGTATTTGACCAGTACAGTAAGAGTGTTGTTGAATAATTCATACAGATGGGACTGAAAACAACTAGGTGGATGTGATACTGTGACCAGTCTCTTAGTAACAGGCTGAAATCTGACACATATCAGTCTTATGGGTCAGAGGACAGAAGAGCCATCAAATAGGGTTGCCAGGTCCCCCCAGGGAAACTCCTGGAGATTTAGGGATGGAGCCTGGGGAGAACAGGGACCTCAGTGGGGTACAATGTCATAGAGTCCACCCTCCAAAGCATCCATTTTCTCCAGGGGAGCCGATATCTTTAGTCTGGAGATGAGCTCTAATTCTGGGGCATCCCCAGGTCTCACGTGGAAACTGGCATCCCTACACCAGTTCAAGAAATTCCTCTCACAATACAAAAATAAAGATTGTTTCAGCCTCCTAAGAAGAAATATTTTTGCACTAATCTGCTCTAGTCTTCCCCTTGCTCTGTTTCTTGTGTTTCATGCTTGTTAGGTTTCAAGGCACTTCTTTGAAGAGGGACCTGTTTGTTTGCGTACTGTAAAGTGCCTGTTACATTTTAGGCATTTATATGAATAATTATCTCATGTTGAACAAAGCCACTGTAATATGTTTATATCTATACAGCAAAATTATTTTTATCACACAAAGAGAAAAAAAGAATTAAAAAAACAAAAAGAAAAGATCTCTCTACAGAAATTGCTGTTCTGAAACAGTTATTTCCCTCCATCTTGTCTCTTTGTTAGAATGCCTACTTCTGAGGCAGAAATGCTACTGAATAGAAGAGATTCTTATTATCAGCCATTGGTTACATTTCTCCACAACGTGATTAATTGACAGTCATGTGGCTGCATGGCTCACCACTTCTAGACAGCTCAATAATTTTAACAAGGAACGAAGAGTCTCTTCGCTTCCTGTCTTCTGCCTTCAGAGGTCTCACTTAGAAGGAAGGCAGTGAATTTGACCTGCAAGGAAAACCCTGCTGGGACTTAGATATCACTTATCAAATCTAAAGATTCATCCCTAGTCTAGGCTGCTGTGAAGTGCAGCACCCTTGTCTTGAATTTTCTACCCCCACCACTTCTGCTCCCAAGCCAGCGCAAAAAAGTCACCTTGGCTAGGAAACATACTACCTCAATCACAATCACACTTCAATCACCAGACTGTCTCTTTCTCAGCTTCTGTCCTTGGTTTTGAGTATTTACAGCCCATCTGTCAGTCTCAAACACACTTCTCCTTCAAGAGGGAAATTAATCTCTCTCTCTCCTCTTCTCCCTCCTCCTTCAGCTCACATTTGCAGCTTACCATAAACTGCTTCTCTTTATCTCATCAAAAATTCTCTCTGACTTGGAAATGTTTGCACCCACACACCTGGGCAGATAATTGATTGCGTTATTATTTAGTTGCTCCATGTATTGTTTTTTCTTACTAATGGCAGTATCTGCCAGAATTTTAAATGAGTAAGAAAATGCCAGTGAGTATGAGTGCAAACTCTCTGTCCGGATTCGGGGATTACCTAGGAGAGTTGCTCATCTACTGGAGGACGTAGGTTGCTGGAACGGAGGTCCGACACATCACTAGCCTCAGAACATAGGTGAGAGCCCCCAGCTCTCTTCCCTGTCTGTCAGAGTGAAAACCCCTGGGACAGTGTTACTTCACAGCTGTACTCCAGTCCTTGTTTCGCTCCAATTTCATCCTCCCCGGCTGTGTGTATCTCTCCTCTTTATTCCCACTCAACCCATCCCCCAGCTTAAAGCAACAGGGCCAATGATCTATGGTGTTCTGCCTCCCATCTGTTGGGGCCGCCTCCTCGTCTCCTTGCTTTCCCTCCTCGGTTCAACATGAAGATTCGTTCGATGGATCTTCGGTGGAGGTCGTTGGGAGCTCCTTGCACTTGCTCTCTGAAGCCTCGGTGTCCTTCTGCTCCTCTCTGGCTTCTTTCTCGTGACTCCTGAGATCCCTGGTTCTCCTTCACTGCTCCCTTGCTCTCCCGATTGTCCTCACTTTTGGGGATCCTATTTGTTGGGGTTGTAGTAAATCGCCTTTTGGGAGTGAGCCATCCAGCTCTATCTGGCACTCTCTCTTTTTTATACAGGATACCTTACTCCTGAGAAGACTGCTTTTCTAAGAACTGTTAAGATGACAGTTCCCAAGGGTGAGAGCACAAGGGCTCCTCTCCTGGGGAGCAGAGGCGGGGCCTCTGCTTTCTGTTCTATGTGAAAGCCACAAAAACAGCTGAGTGGTGGGGAGCAGCTTGGTTCCTGCCACCCAGCTGTTTTTCAGGCTTTCTTCAACAGTCCCTTTAAAGTTTAAAGGAACTGCACAAGAAAGCTCAAACAGCTGAGCAGCAGAGAGCACGCTGCTCCCTGTCATTCAGCTGTTTTTTGGACTTTCTGCAAACCCCATTTAAAGGGACTGCAGTCCCTTTCAGTGGGATTTGCTGGGCCCACAAACCGGTTTGGTTCACAAATTGAACCTCCTGGTTTGATTTGGTTTGTGGTTCAGATCATTGTTCTGCCATGAACCACGAACCAACGTGAACCTCATTTTTCTGGTTTGTGCCCATCCTTAGCAGTGAGATTAATAGCTGAGATTAATCCCTCTATTACTAGATATTGGTAAAAGAGCTGATGTTTAGTAATAAATTTTCTAATGGGCAGTATATATTTGTTTGGCTAGTGGTAGCTATCTTTTCTTCACGCTTTTCAAAATTGTAGTGCTACCTTGAGGGAAAGTGAAGAGGGGAGAAGAGAGACAATTACCTTAATGACATGGTTTGCTTAAAAATTAAGTGTTGATGAAAGTTGAAAGGTACAGCTTACTTTTTAATTCACAGACCAGCTGCAGCACAGCATGAAGAGAGAGGAGGGGGGTTGGCTGTTTCATTTGTTAAAACACCTTTCTCCTGATATGGTGATGACTACACTCTTCAGTAATTCAGTTTAATTGAAATTCCATGCTTGTTAAATTCTAAGTCCTATATTGATCCACATATGTCAACTGTGGAAAATTGTACTAAATTGTGTTATGTTTACTGGGAGCAATCAACTGTTCACTGGTTTCTGAAGCAAGCTCATATCACCTGTAACAGATTGAACTAGGATTTATATCACATGGAATTGGATTTTCTTACTGATTTCCAAGAAAAGAGAGACAGAAAGAGTTGGAAACTGTTGAATCTCAAAAAGTAGGTAATCATGATGCCTGTTTAACAAGTACAAAACAGTCAAACGGGGTAAGTGTGGCCATAGGAAGAGGCAGATTGGTCTGCTTACCTTCAATTAGGCTAGCAGAATACCTGGATTTACTAGAACCTGAAGCATAAGGGCTCAGGGCCATTTCATATATAATAGATTTCTTGCATGACCTTGAATTTTGTGCAGGAAACTGTATATAACCAGTGCATACATGGCTAGATAAGACGAGTGTACATGCAGCTGGAGATGTACCTTAATTTGTTTTCCTGTGGGAAAAGACACAGAAATAAACATGGAAATACCCTCTCCCTGCTGCTTCTACAATTAATTTTAGAAGCCAAACTTGAGACTTCTAATGGTAATGCAATTGGTAGTTTAGCCCTCAACTGGAAGTGGGTTGCTGCAACAATGTTTTATATTTATGGAAGGTCCAAAATTTGGTGACTGCTGATAATCAAAACTGAGTTTTGTAAATGCTCCAAAAGTTGGTTGTACATGGTCTATCTAAACCCACATGCAAATACACAAGTACTGAATTTTCAGACATATCGATGTGAAAGGTAGCATGAATGCAGACAACCACACTTAGGTTACTGTCAATATTCACTAGGATATGAAATTTTTGGGCTGTCAGAGCATGTTTTTGGAATTGTCAATAACCTTATTAATGTTGGTATTTGATAGTACATATACACAGGGGGGAAATTGTGTTCACCACATTTAATAGTGTACACAATGGCTATACCAGTTTCTTATGTGAAACTTGAAATGATATTCACATAAGATATATGATTGACTTTTTTAGTTGTTACATATAGGGATGGGCACAAACCACATTTTTATGGTTCCATTCAGGGTTTGTGGCTGAATCACAAACCAACCATGAACCAATATGCTGGACATAAGTCATTTAAACTTTAACCCCCTGATTTCTGCTTTTCACGAACCACCACAAATGGCATCAAAATTTGTGAAAGTTTATGGCGGTTGTTCAGTTCATGAACATTGTTTCACAAATCACAAACCAGCCAAAATTCATGATAAACTTCAGTTTGTCACCTGGTTTGTGCCCATCCCTAGTTACATAAAGCCATTATTTAATTAAAACAATTGTGGTTAGAATGATCATCCAGACCTGGCTCAATTGGCAAACTATGTTTGGAGTATATCAAATCAATATTTGAAATTTAGCTTAATCTGGTTTGTGGCCCTTGCCACAATGCATTCTGGGATACCAGTCAGATCTCTGTTAGGAATGTGGGGAAAAGGTGATAAACCAGCATTTGGATGAATCCTGGTTTAACCAACTATTGTTTAAATAAATCCTGGTTACACATTGTATGAACCACATTGTTTGAAATCCAGTTAATGTTAAATAACTAACACTAAATAATAAACTAGCTTAATGTTAATGTTTACTCTTCGACAGCAATTCTCCAGAGCACAGAATGGGTAAGAGTAAATCATTGCTAAATATAGGATTTAGTTCCCCTAATCTGTGACCTCTATTTTTGTTTAATATGTCAACATAATTTTGGATGACACTTCCACTTTAGATCCCTTCCAGTCCAGCTTTCACCCAGACCATGGGACAAAGATGGCACTGGTCGCCCTCACGGACAACCTCCGGAGGCATCTGGATCAAGGCAGATTGGCAGTACTGTTGTTGTTGGACCTGTCAGCTGCATTTGACACTGTGAAGCAAAAGTGCCTATGAAGGGTTAAGTGATGTAACAGTATGTTAGCCTTCTTCGTAGTGCAACTGTTCTAACTTTGTTATTGTTAAAGTGCTGATTCTAAGGACAGGCAAACCTACTAATTAACTCTATCTGGAAAAACTGTTTTGACCGTAAAGTGGGGGCAGCTGATATTTGAAAGGGAAAAAGAGTATATTTTGACACCTTAGCGGGGAGGAAAGGCTAGCCTAGGAGATTCCGGGAACTCCTGTATGCAGTTCGCATTTGCAGACCTCGAGGTGAAGCCACATTCCTCGTTGAGATTTATGACCTATGCTTCCTGAAAACTGTGCTGTGGAACACAGGTAGTTGAGTTAGTGTTTTTTATTTTTTGTTGTACTCTCTGAAGTGTTTTGTTGCTGGATTTTTGTATTTCTCTTTCTTGACTATTGTTTTAAATAAATAATTCCTTTTAAAGCTTAATTTGGCTCATGTGTGCTCAAGTCTCCTGTTAACCCACAAGAAAGCCTAGCTATCTTGACAGACACGGTCAACCATCAGCTACTGATCCACAGCCTCACTGACGTGGGAATTCAGGGGCTAGCCTTGCAATGGATTGCCTTCTTTCTCTAAGGTCAGGGACAAAGGGTGGCACTAGGGGAACAGCTATCCCAGAGACACCCACTGGACTGTGGTGTGCCTCAAGGGGTGGTACTGTCCCTGATGCTCTTCAACATCTATATGCACCCCCTTGCCCAGATTGCCCAGAGCCATGGGCTGGGTTGTCACCAGTATGCAGATGACACCCAGCTCTATCTGATGCTGGGCGGTTAGTCTGACTCCAAACTGGAAGATCTGGACTGGGCATTACAAGCCGTGGCTGGTTGGCTTAGACTGGGCCAACTGAAACTGAATCTGACGAAGACGGAGGTCCTGTGCCTGAGTTGGAGTAGTCCGGGGTTAGGGATCCCATGGGGTTCCATTGGTGCCAGCGCCGAAGGTTAGGAGCTTGGGAGTGCACTTGGGGGTATATGTGGGGAAAGGCGGTCCCTCAGGTAAGTCGGACCCTGGCCATGTAGGGCTTTAAAGGTAAGTACCAGCACTTTGAAGTGGATTCGATATGCTATTGGCAGCCAGTGCAGCACTTTCAGTCCAGGCTGGATGTGCTCTAACTTGGGGAGACCCATCATCAGCCTGGCAACCGCATTCTGCGCTAGCTGCAGCTTCCAGATCTGCCCCAAAGGCAGCCCCATGTAGAGAGTGTTACAGTAGTCTAACCTCAAGGTGACCGTCGCATGGATCACTGTAGCCAGGTCATCACAGCCAAAGAAGGGAACCAACCGCTGAATCAGCCTAAGATGATAAAATGCCAATCTGGCAGTGGCTGCCACCTGGGCCTCCATAGTTATGAAGGGGTCCAGGAGCATTCCCAAACTCCTAACCTCCGATGCTGGCACTCCCAAACTCCTAACCTCCGATGTTTTATACTTCACTCTTCACTACCCAAAGAAGTCTCCAAACAGCTTAAAATTGCCTTCCCTTCCTCTCCCCACAACAGAGGTCACCCAACTGACTACATGTGGAGGAGTGGGGGAATCAAACCCGGTTCTCCAGATTAGAGTCCACTGCTCTTAACCCCTTCACCACAACTGGCTCTCAAAGTCAAGGTCAGTCTTGTTTACTCTGACTTTCAGGAACTCTCCAGGGTCCCAGGCAGAAGACTTTCACATCATCCACTACCAATGATTGAACCCGGAACCTTCAACATGTAAATCAAATACTCTATGACTGAGGGCAAGGGATTTTTTTGTTCATTTGTTTGTGAAGATTCCCATCTGTTTTAAATGTGCTGATGTTTTTGTCTGCTTTTGGTTTTAAATGGTTTTTGTTTTTATTGTCCATGTTGTTTGGGAGAAATGTGGGCCTATAAAATTTTAAAATAAATATACTGAAAACAAAAGCCTCCCTTCCCCCCCCCACACCAAGTTCATTTCAGATGAAAGATGGTAGCTTGTCTTCCAAGTAGCAACCTGGAGCCTCCATCACTCCTGAACCTCAGAAGAACTACTGATGGGGGAGGGGCCAGTAATTCGAAGGCTTGCCATTTTGCCTGGGGACCATGGTCATCACAGTGAAGAAGTAAACAGGTGCTTGAATCTAGAAATGCCTGAGGTTCTTCATGCCTTCTGTTGGTTTGAATTCCAAGTGATATACCATGAAGCAATAGACAACAATATGAGTAACATTACCTGCAATGGTTTATAAAGTTAACTCATCAACTACTTGCAGTAACTGACCAGAAATAAACCAGTCTTAGCCACTTGATCACAGCATTATTTGAGCTGAAGACATCAGAACTGGCTACATTCTCATTGAGGTTTCTCATTAGCCGTTGATTAAGCAGCATTTCAACTGTCTTGTTTTAACTGTTAAGTGCTTCTAGTGTAACATTTTGAATGATAGGTGTTTTCATTTCCAAAAACATTCAGAAACTATCTCCAAGCACATGTATGCACACACAACACAGATAGGTACAGCTTAATTGACAATGTTTTCACAACTCTTTCAAGTCACCTGTAATATCACATCATTTAAGTGGTATTTCCACAACCTATTTACAGAGCAACCTGGCAATCAATCCACCTACACAGTAAAAGATAAAGTGTTCGGAGGACAGGAAGAGTTTGAAAATGGCAGGGAAACTGTCAATTTCCCGCAATGCAGACTGCTTGGCTGGATTACATTGTCTGACACTTTGCTGGGAATAAGTTTACAGGCTAAAAGCTCCATACTCTGACAGAACAATAGCCTTAGTTGAAAAACAATAAAATCCCATATAGTAGTGGAGTGTGCTCACACTGAGAGCCTACTCCCACTGTACACACTTTATATATCAAACATCACATAAAAATAAACATATGCATGTGCCTACATACTCTCCCCTTTACCTTTCTTTTTCTTTGAGTTCAACCTAGGAATCTGACTTTTAACATCTCTAGATGTCAACTTTGTCCCCATATAAACTCAAGCAATACTATTATGGAACCTAATAATTATCAGCTCTACCATGTTGGGCTCATCCACTTGCTTATCTTCCAGTGTCCTATATGCCACCATGTGTCAACAATGCCCTTCTGTTCTCTGCTCTGGACAAAGAGATCAGTCCTTCTGCAAAAAAATTAAATGGAAACAAATCTGGCATTTAAATCTGCAATATTCAGAAACCAGTGGGTGAACATTTTAACCTTCCAAGGCATTCTGTTCATTATTTAAAGGTTACAAATATCCTACCAAAAAATTCAAATGGATAATTCAATGTGAAGTGCTGAATTAGGATTCATCAAGAAGTTCAATAGTATCTTTGACCCCCCCATCAAAGATCTGAAATTTATAACCCTTTATAAGTGCTAATATCTTAGCATCTCCTACCCTTTTCATGTGCTAGTATTGCTCAGCCAACCTCTATATGATCGCTGTACTTTTCTAATTGTATCTGATTGTTTTACCCTGGATTATTTGGCTGCTAATTCTGCTTTACCTATCTATCAACAACTGGGAATGGTCCTCATCCACTCTGAGTAACGAATTACTTTTTTTGGCCTCTCTTGGTAACATCACCCCTCCCATTTTTTCAGTGTGTATAGCTTAAGAATAAGTCTATCTGCCTAATGGATACATATCATGCACCTACAGTGCATCTGATGAAATGAGCTCTGATTCATGAAAACTTATGCTGTGGAGGGGAGAGTCTTTAAGGCGCAGCCGTATTGATTTATTTTGCTGTTACAGACTAATACGGCTACCTCTCTAGAATTAATGTCTTCATTTATTTGAAATTTCTGTTCATTAGGAGTTCATTAAATTGATTTTTCAATGGAAATTATCAAAGCAAAATACTTATTTGTGTTTTCGGGGAGACAAAATAAGCAGGACAGCATTTTTTGGTGGAATTCTATTGGAAGAACCTTACAAACTTTAGAACTTCATACAACTCTACAACCAAAGGAATGAATTGTCTGATCAACCACCTAATGCTGGGATTCTTACAGAGAATGCAGAATAGGTAGGCTTTGGTCTCACCCAGCAGGAGTGCATATAAATAATCATGCTTTAATTGATCATTGCTTCTGTGTATGCACTCTTTATGTTTTAAATTTAAAACATATTGGTGGGTCATAAGTACTGGATCGAATAGAAAAGGAAGTAGACCACAAGGCAACTTTCAGCCCATCATAGATGTAAAACATCTGTATAAAAATATAAGAAAAGCCCTGCTAGATCAGACCTATACAATCATCTGCTACAACATCTTGTTTTGCACAATGACCAAACAGATGCCTCTCAATTGGTCAAGATATGGAAACTAGGAAAATGTTCTACATTAGTTTACATGAAAGAAAGGGGAGTCTGTCAAGAGTTCTGATGGGTAAACTAAAGGACTGTGTACTGGACTGTAGGATAGTTAGGTGGATAGGGAACTGGATGGCGAACTGCACTCAGAGAGTAGTTGTGAATGGTATTTCATCTGAATGGAGGAAGGTGTCCAGTGGGGTGCCACAGGGCTCAGTTCTGGGCCCAATACTTTTCAATATTTTTATAAATGATCTGGATGAGGGTGTGGAGGGGCTAATTACATTTGCAGATGACACTAAACTGGGAGAAGCAGTGAACACACCAGAAAATAGAGATAGAATTTATTGCGATCTGAACATGCTGGAAAAGTGGGCGGATGTGAACAAGATGTGGTTTAACAAGGGTAAGTGACGAATTCTACATCTGGGTAACAAGAATGAGGAACATGTATACTGGATGGAGGATACACTTCGGAGTAGCAATGTGTGTGAACAAGATCTTGGGGTAAGGGTGGGCCAAAAGTTAAATATGAGCAGCCAGTGTGATGTGGTGACAAAAAAGGCTAATGCAATCTTGGGATGTATCAACAGAGACATAACATCCAAATCACAAGATGTCATACTCCTGCTGTACACTGCATTGGTCAGGCTGCACCTGGAGTATTGTGTGCAGTTCTTATTTATTTATTTATTTATTTATTTATAATTTCAATTTATAGCCCGCCCTCCCCGCAACGCGGGCTCAGGGCGGCTCACAGACAGGCAAAGCCAACACATAAAACAGTTTAAAAACATATAAAAACATCACTACAATATAACAACATAAGTTACAACCTATTAAGTGCTCTACATGTTCAAACAAGATCTTCCATGAAGCTGACATCCCAGATAGCACACCCAATCAGTACTGAAGTTCCATGTGGCACTGTTGTTCTCTCTTCCCAGGGCCAGGAGCTGATGATAGTAAAATAGTGGCAGCTCCTACTCGAACGCCTGGCGGAAGAGCTCCGTCTTGCAGGCCCTGTGGAACTGCGCAAGGTCCCACAGGGCCCGGATCTCCTCCGGGAGCTCATTCCACCAGGTAGGAGCCACCACCGAAAAAGCTCTGGCCCTAGTAGCAGCCAGCCTGGGCTCCTTGGGGCCTGGAATCATCAGGAGATGTTGCGTCCCCGACCGTAGTGCTTGCAGGGGAACATATGGGGAAAGGCGATTCCTTGGGTGTGTTGGACCCCCGACCATATAGGGTTTTTAAGGTAAGAACCAGCACTTTGAAGCGAATCCGGTACACTATTGGCAGCCAGTGCAGTGCTTTCAGCACAGGCTGGATGTGGTCCCTTCTACGAAGACCCATCAACAGCCGGGCCACAGCATTCTGCAACAGCTGCAGCTTCCGGATTTGTGACAAAGGCAGCCCCATGTAGAGAGCATTACAGTAGTCTATCCTTGAGGTGACTGTTGCATGGATCACTGTGGCTAGGTCATCATGGCCGAGGAAGGGAACCAAATGCCGAGCTAGCCGAAGATGGTAAAAAGCCGATTTAGCAGTTGCTGCCACCTGGGCCTCCATAGTTAAGGAGGGATCCTGGAGCACTCCCAAACTCCTAACCTCCAACGCTGGCACCAGAGGCACCCCATCGAAGGTCAGGAGAGGGAGCCCCAATCCCAGACCGCCCCGACTCAGGCCCAGGACCTCCATTTTCACCGGGTTTAGCTTCAGCCAACTCAGTCAAAGCCAACCAGCCACAGCCTGCAACGCCTGGTGCAGATCTTCTGGACTGGAGCCTGACCGGCCGCCAAACATCAGATAGAGCTGGGTGTCATCTGCATATTGATGACACCCAAGCCCAAACCTCTGGGAAATCTGGGCAAGGAGGTGCATGTAGATGTTGAACAATATTGGGGACAGCACTGCCCCTTGAGGCACCCCACATCCAAGAGGATGCCTCCGGGACCGCTGTTCCCCTATCACCCTTTGTCCACGACCTTGGAGAAAAGAGGCAAGCCATTGAAGGGCAAGACCCTGAATCCCCATGTCGGCGAGGCGGTGGGTCAGCAACTGGTGGTTGACCATATCAAACTCAGCCGACAGATCTAACAACACCAGTGCCGCCACACCGCCTCAATCCAGATGCCTTTGGAGGTCGTCAGTAAGAGCGACCAGTACTGTCTCTGTTCCATACCCTGGGCGGAAGCCAGACTGGAAGGGATCTAGGACGGAAGCTTCATCAAGAAAACCCTGCAACTGTAACGCCACCTCCCTCTCAATAAGCTTGCCCAAATAGGGCAAGTTGGACACCAGCCGATAGTTGGCCAATTCGGCTGGGTCCAAAGAAGGTTTTTTCAAGAGCGGGCAGACCATCGCTTCCTTGAGTGCACCCGGGAACCGTCCCTCCAAGAGGGACATGATAATTTCCCTAAGGGCACCTCACAATGCCTCATGACTTGCTCTAATGAGCCAGGAGGGGCACGGATCAAGGCAGCATGTGGTTGGGCGCACAGAAGCTAGCAATCTGTCAACTTCCTCCAGGCTGAGTGGGCTGAAACACTCAAAACCCGGAACTGAAGACGTGCAAGGGGCCTCAAGTTCACTCACTGTTTCAACTGTGGCGGGGAGGTCGTGGCAGAGTGCCAAGATTTTATCTGCGAAATAGCTCACAAATGCCTCACAGCCGATATCCAATTCTCTAGCATTTTGCCTGCCCTGTGGCAGAGCCGTTAAAGACCGAATTGTTCTAAATAATTGGGCTGGGCGCGAACTCGCAGATGCAATCCAGGTCACATAGAATTCTCTTTTTGCAGCCTTGACTGCCATCTCATAGGATCTCATAAACATCCTATAGGATGTTCTTGATGCCTCGTTGTGAGCACGGCGCCACCATCTCTCTAACCATCTCAGCTCTCGCTTCATCAGCCGAAGCTCCTAAGTATACCAAGGCGCCAGCCTGATGCGGGTGCGGAGATGGCGCCTGGGAGCGATCTCGTTGATGGCTGTGGAGAGTCGGCCATGCCAATTCTCCACAAGCTCATCCAACGAGCCGCCAGGGGGCCTCGGATTCCGTATCGAGTCTATTTGGCTCCTCGGGCGAGCTAAAATCTGCTTGCCGCCTAAACAGGGTTTGGGTGGCACATTCAGACGGGTCTTCAGTGCATAGTGGTCTGACCATGGTACCGCTTCTGCAGGAATCCGGTCCACCATCAACCCTGCTGCGAAGATCAAATCGAGCGTGTGACCAGCCCGATGCGTGGGGGCTGATACGAATTGCAAGAGTCCCAGTGCCGCCATGGACGACACTAGGTGCGTAGCCCGGCTGGAAGCCGCGTTATCGGCATGGACGTTGAAATCACCCATGACTACCAGTCTAGGGTGCTACAACGCCCAGCCTGATACGGCCTCCAGCAGGGATGGCAGACTACTGGCATTAGGCAGTTGGTACACCAGCCAGATCGCCATACTCTGCTCAGCCTCCAGCATCAGGCTGACACACTCCAAGCCCGTGATCTCCACAGATGGGAGTGCCCTGAAGGAGTAAGCCCACTGAATGAAAATAGCCACTCATACCCCCCACCCCCTAGTCCGTGATTGGTGGAGGACCAAGAACCCCTGTGGGGCAAGCTGGGAGAGAGCCAAAGTCTCCCCGTCCCGCACCCAGGTCTCAGTCATGCACGCCAGGTCAACCCGTTGGTCCAGGACAAAGTCTCGAAGGACTGTGGTCTTATTATTAATAGACCTGGTGTTGTACAACACCAATGCCGGAGGGGGGTTATCAATCCTGGCACCACTGCCAACAATCCTTGGGATGGGCCGCAGGCTGGAAGGGCACCGAGCCACTTTATTTCTCAGTGTCCTTCCCTTGGTTTATTGCCTGGGCCCACCGCTATACTTTCCCCTCCCCACGAGCACCGGAATCTGTTGGCCAGGCATTGCTGCCACAGCAGGTCTCCATTGGAACTTCAGACCGCTAATGGTTAGCTGATGCTAAACCTTACATGAGCTGGACACAACTAGGTATCACTGATGCTAGATAATAAATAACAACCTACTCTGCTGTAAAAATTCCTTAACGATTGCACTAAAAATCAATGACTGACCGGTCTACCACAGAGCTGCCCTAGCTATCACTAGGGCTGCTTAAAAACTTCTAACTCCTAGCAACCTAACCATTCAGACTCACACACCAGCAGGCATACTCTTCTAACCTACTCCCTAGCATCCCAGTGTACCTTCTACTCCATTGGGCTTCAGTTCTAATTGCCCACCTATGGGGGGGGGAGCAACCAAGAGTTCTGGCAGCACTCCCTGTGAAGGCCACCAGGGGCGCCGCCCTACAATCTCTCCTGTAGCAATTTCCCTCCCCAGTCTTCCGTACCCCCCTTGTCCAGCCAATCCAGGCAGCTCTGAGGCAAAGTCCGACAACCTGAGCCCACCAACAGCCACTGTTCCCCTCAACTGGCTCCACAGCTTGAACCCAGCTCCGGCCCATGATTGTCTCCCATCCTCGCTGTTCCCCGTGCCTAGGGCTGACTCCACCATCGAGGCAGCACGGACCTGTTCTCTCGCTGCCCAGCCGATTTTCTTAGCCCTTGATGTTCCCGGCGCCCAGGACTTGCCACCAACTCACCCATCGGGACGGCACGGTCCCACTCTTCCGCTGCTCGGCCGATCAGGGGGACTCCAGTGGAGGGAGAAGCCCATCCCAGGCTCACCCACCGTCGCCCACAAGGCTGCCTCCACCTTCTCTGGGCTCCGAGGCACACCCAGGCGCTCCCAGGAACCGTCCCAAAATGGCTGCTGCGCCACTCGATCCCAAGTTGTCGGGCCGCCGATCAACCCCCCGGCGCCGGCATGAGACTCACAGCAGTCCGCAGCCACAAGCAGGCAAGCTCTCGTCATGCAGGCTGGGCCAACGCGTTCTCTCCGGTCCCAGCCGCAACAACCCACCGGGGGGCACACAGATGCCCAGCACCTCACTGCAGCCTCCACACATGACCGGAACATCTCACCAGGTCGGTACGCCTGTTGTGTCATTTTAAGCTTAAAACTGCAAAAAAGGCGCTGGCCCCCGGGAGCGTGGCCCTGTGTGGAGTTACTCCCGAGGAATCCCACTGGGCTGCATTCGGGGGGGGGGGCTCCTCTGAGGGCAGCCAGGCCGAAGTCCAGCCCAGCGGGGGGGGGGTGTCTGGGCACTGCTGCTCTCGACAGGGAGGGTGGGAGGAGGAGTCTCCTCTTGAGGCCTTACTTCAAAAAACATGTGGACAGAATGGAGCACGTGCAGAGAAAAGCAACAAGGATGATCAGGGGCCTGGAGACCAAGCCCTATGAGGAAAGGCTGAGGGACTTGGGAATGTTTAGTCTGCACTAAATTTATAATTATGTGGAATTGAAAACAGATCAGCCAGTATCATAATGCCCCTGTATAAATCAATGGTGCGACTCATTTGGAATAGTGTGTACAATTCTGGTCACCACACCTCAAAAAGGATATTATAATGTTGGAAAAAGTGCAGAAAAGGGCAACTAGAATGATAAAAGGGTTGGAACACTTTCCCTATGAGGAAAGGTTAAAGCGCTTAGGGCTCTTTAGCTTGGTGAAACTATGGCTGAGGGGTGGCATGATCAAGGTTTACAAGATTATGCATGGGATAGAGCAGGTTGAGAAAGAGGTACTTTTCTCCCTTTCTCACAATACAAGAACCCGTGGCCACTAAATAAAATTGCTGAGCAGTCGGGTTAGAACAGATAAAAGGAAGTACTTCTTCACCCAAAGAGTGATTAACACATGGAATTCACTGCCACAGGAGGTGGTGGTGGCTACAAGCATGGACAGCTTCACGAGGGAATTAGATAAGCATATGGAGCAGAAGTCCATCAGTGGCTTTTAGGCACAAGGTATAGATAGGGGCTCTGGGGCAAGGGAGTGATGCTCTGTCTTCTTGGTGCTTGGGGGGGGGGCAACAGTGGGAGAGCTTCTAGTGTCCTGGCCCCACTGCAGGACCTCCTGATGGCACCTGGTATTTTTGGCCACTGTGTGACAGAGTGTTGGACTGGATGGGCCATTGGTCTGATCCCACATTGGCTTCTCTTATGTTCTTACACAACAACGAATAGGAGAGACATCTATCTGTTTTCCATTCCCACACTACCTACAACTAGGAAATTTATAGGGCAGGTGCCCATTGAGGGGCACTTTGTTCCTCTTCATCACATCATGTGACAAAACTAGGACTTTGCATAATTTTGATCAGTTGGCACATCATGACTGCAGAACTATAATCTCAATTCTGAATCACCTGCTGTGCAGGTACTATAGAGATTTTGCCAGCTAATGTTTTCAGGCATGTGTCCTTTCATCCAATAAGGCCTCCACCACATGAAAAATAATGTTGGCATGACTGCATTTTGTGTACAGCAATTCAATAATGTGGAGACAACAATGTCTCACAGATCTCAGTTGGAAAGCACATTCAGACATTTACCATTGACTCCTGTACTGATTACTCACACAGGGGGCTTTAAAAATACTACCATCATCAAGAACCACAACAGTGTGTACAAAAACAGGAAGATGGAAGCATTCAAAAGTTCTAAAGAAAACTCTCCCAGTGCTCTTGCCAAGCTCCTAATAATTTTGGCTTTCCAAAAAAAGTTGGATTATTCTGCTCTTCTTATATCAAAATAGCCAATTAGCACAGCTAATTAACATCATGAACAGCAGTCAAAAGATTGGTCATTTATATTCAGGATTTCAAAGCTTTGCTAATCGTGGGCCGATGCAGGCTAAACACAGGGAGACTGAAAGTGTTTGCTTATTGCAATACAATTTTATAGCATACCATCAATTAGCAGCATCACAGGGAATGCTCACTGGCATGATTCATTTGTCTAATCAGAATAACAACAACAACAAAGAGACAAAAGGGAGAGGGGAAGAAATCACACCCCTTAATGTATGCAGTATCTATTTTTCCAAATAATTTATGCCGTGGCTTGAAAGGATTATGAAAAGCAAACTTTCTTTCTCAAAAGTATACAGTCAGTAATAATTGTGTCCCTTCCCCCTTCAGCTTCTTCAGAAAGTAAAACCAGGAGAATATGGACATGAGTAAAACAGGGTCAGATAATTGGTGAACAATCTTACAACTCTTTCTCCTTGTCTTTGCTGCTTATCATACATTTAATTATTTTCTCGTGGATGCCCTTAATGTTCTAGGCTTTCATGCCTAGGTTGCTCTTTTTGTCTTTTGTATTATGCATATTAAGGAGCTGCGGTGGCTCAAGTGGTTAAGACGCTGAACTGCAGGCTGTGGAAGGTCAGTAGTTCAGCAGTTCAAGACCCGAGTTGCCGCATGATGGAGTGAGCTCCCGTCTCTACTTCCAGCTCCTGCCAACCTAGCTGTTCAAAAGTAAGAAATTGCAAGTAGATAAATAGGTACCACTTCGGTGGGAAGGTAACAGCGTTCCATGCACCTTGGTGTTTAGTCATGCTGGCCACATGACCATGGAAACGTCTTCGGACAGCGCTGGCTCTTCGGCTTTGAAACGGAGATGAGCACCGCAACCCTAGAGTCGGACTCGACTGGCTTTCGAGCAAGGGAACCTTTACTTTATTATGCATATTATATGGTTTTTATGTTAATACAAAATGTAAACAAGCAAGCAGGGGACATCTAATTTCTCTTCCCTCACTGTTTCCTCTTTCCCGCCTCTGAAAGCCTCCATATTCTCTTTTCCTGCTTTCTTCTCTCCTTCCCACCTATCAGCCAACCTACTTCTATCTGCTCCCCTGTCTTATGCCCCTACCCATACTATTTCCTCTT
>NW_015164231.1:461281-473494 GCF_001447785.1 Gekko japonicus
TCTTTCCCTCTTTTCAGGTGCCTCCATAACTTCTCCTATCCTTACTATCCTTTCCCACCCACCCACCAATCAACCTACCTTTAAGCCCCCATCTTCAACTATATTTATTATTTGCTTAATACTCTGCCTTTTTCTGCAATGGACACCCAAAGCAGCTTGCATCATTCTCCTCTCCTCCATTTTATCCTTACAACAACCCTGTAAGGTAGATTAGTCTGAAAACATGTAATTGGCCCAAGGTCACCCAGTGAACTTCTATGGCAGAGCAGTAATTTGAACCTGGCTCTCCCAGATTCTAGTCTGAAGCTCTAACCACTACAAATACAAATTTCATAGGGTGGCCAGTCCTGGGTCATGCAAGGCACATGGTATCGAGTCAGTGTCACACCTGGCCCCAATGAATCTTTTCTTAAAGACCATCCTGAAAGGGCCCAATACTGTTCCCCTGACTTTTAATGATGGAAACCAAGGCTTTACACACATGTTGGCAACACTGTTGTGGTTGTCTAGCAACCACCACAATGTCCACCAACAAAAAATAGTTTCTTAAAGCTACAGGCACTGCTTCTATTATTTGGGGGGCAAGGTTAACACCTCAATGTTGTTGTTTTACTATTTCAGATTTTTCTGCAAACCTGGAGCTTTTTTCAGATTTGAGAAAATTATATCTTGTCTGTTCATGGTTCCAATCTCCAGATTTAAATATCCCCAGATCTGGCCATGTTGAGAATTAGACATATTGACAAATATAAAAATGTATGCCATTCATATGTATAGTCTATAATGGATAATGTTGATGCACAGATAAAGCTGACTATATACATTTAATGAGCAAAATTTATTTCAAGAAAACTAAGATACATTAAAAACAAAACAAAATGAACATTTTACCCAATGGAAAAAGCAAGATCCATGGAAACAGCATGGATGAGAAAACTGAAATCATCCCTAATACACCACCTCTCTTTCTTTCATTAAATTCTTCCTCAAAACGCAACCTCTTGGTTGTCATCCCTAAGTAATTGTAATAATATGTAAGTATATTGTTACTTATTTACTCTGTACTCCATCTTCCATTCTTTCCTCTATTGCCTCGCCTTGTGCCAAATTGTAGATTGTAAAGTGCTTGTGGCAGGGATCTGTCTTTTTGTAGGTATTCTCAATAAATAATTCATAGTAAACTATCCTGTTTCTTTTACAGAGATCGGGGGGGGGGAGTTACAATGTACCTCATGGTGGTTTTCTTTAAATCCTTGGAACCATTACCACTTTTTAAGGCATCAAGCTCTAATGAAGATCTACAGACCCAATCTCCCAAAGTCACAGTCTGAATTCTTGTTTCTTTTTTATTTTTATTAAGCTCTGGCTGTTCTTGCCCACTCAATCATTCTTAGCATAAAAGAGTGCATTTAGCCGCTTCTTTGGTCCTAGTATAGAAAGAGATTTTCATATCATGGTGTAGTTTTTGACAAAATGCCTAAATAACAGATATGTATTGAAATATTGTGCTTTATGTGGAGCTAGAAACTGAAGGCCCAGCAATCATAATATCTGTTACACATCTGAAGGATGGAAGTGTAGCTCTTTTTATCCCTGAACATGAAATGTAGTACACTGTACCTGGTTTAACACAAGTGTTAGGTCCAAATACATTTCTGGATATATTGTTCTCCTGCTTATGATGTGGGTGAAGAGGTACAACTGCAGTTTTGGACCACATGGAATATTACAGCTTTTAGCATCCTGTTATTTATATAAGATCATGGGTTTTGGTTCAAACTAAATTTCCTTAGAGCTTTTCTCCAGAAGAATGCAGAACTGTTATCTCAGCTTCACATCAGACTTTGCAGGTGAGACTGCAGCCTTAACCTAAGCTCCAAATATTTTACCCAGTGTGAGTTTATACCAGATAATAAAAAGGCTTCACATGAACCTCATTTGTGTGCATTTTGATTATGTCTTAATGGATATGCAATTAATGACCCCTAAATGAGAAAAACGCAGATCTCATAACAGTCTTCATAGATGTAGGCCATTATCAATCAGCATTTTAATAAACCCCAATTAGATGAGTTCATGGTTCCCACCAGGTAAGGCAGCAATTATAGGTGCAACTAAATAAAGGGGGAAAGTAATGAGATGCGTCTTAGAGTTAATATTAATTGTACTCACTAACTGTTTAGACTAATGTCTTGTCCCTACAAGGCCATAAGAAAGTAAAAAATAAAATCAGGTATGGTCTAAAGCATTGATTTTTAATTCTGAAGATGAGAGTGTAAATCTGAAAGGAAAAAATAAGACTGGTGCCTGAGTGTGGAGCAGGCGCTGGCATTTGCCTGCCCCCCCTTCCTTAAAGGAAGCACAAGGAAGGGGAGCCAATCAAGGCCCAGAGCGGGGGCCACCCTCCATGGTCTGTTTGGACCAGCATGTGCTCCCCACCTACCTGCCCTCTTTTTGTGACCATGTGGGATTACCGCGTCTCTGGTTTAGGGGCAGAGCAGAAATTTTTGGGCCTCACTCAAATTGGCCGGGGGGGGGGCTTTTTTCGCCTGCTCCACATGGTCTGAGAGGGAGAGGTTTAAATAGGTCTGGTAAAGGTGGTTAGGCCCTAACTGGGAAGGTGGGAAAAGCATGGGTTGAGGGAATTTAGAGTTGGCAAGCACCCTGAGATATCAGCAATAGGGAGGTCCTCAAAGTGGGTACCTATAGGCTGGGCAGTCTGGGTGACTCAGCTGGGGGCCTCTTTGGGGTTGGGGGGCATATGACATGCCTTAAAGCTTAGCAGTCATGGGTGGGAGTGTGCCCCTCCATCCCCTCTATGCATTGGCGTGCAGGCTGTGATGAGGAAGGTCCAAAAGGATCCTGGACCTGGCTCCAAGCCAGGGTGGGTTTGCCCTTTGAGGAAGCTTGCTTTGCAAACACAATACAACCCGTGCTTTAACATGTTATGATGTGGTACAGATCAGCTTACTTGTAAATAAAGTTCCCAGTTTTACCCATAACTTGTGTTTCATTCAAGGGGTGGGTAAGCAAGAGTTAGCAACTATGACATGCAAATAAAGACAAGGATATCTTGGGAAAGATAAAGATATCCAGTAAGCACAGGAAGAAAAAATCTTTCAAAATTCTTCTAATTCAATTTACTTACAATATTTTGGAAACTGACAGTACAATCCTATGCAATTTACTCATGTTAATTTGAGTGGAGTAACTCTGCAAAGCATTGCTCTGCTAATTACTTGATCTCATTTCCATAGTGGAATCAATGCCATCCTTTGTTTTGCACTTCCAGTTTTTATACAGAACACTGTGCATGTGCATACAACTCCCCATATTACTAGTGTCCATGTCCACCTTGATTAAATAGCAAGAAAAAGGACCCTTGGTGTGATTGTACATATGCTTGTATCAGGATTCCTTTTGTGTAACGTTTCACCAGTGCACAGGCATGAACAAAACATCATATAAAAATAATCCAGATGCAATCGTATGCATAATTCTATCTAGGGGTCTTTTCATAGAAAAAGAGCTGCAGGAGCTCATTAGCATAACTCATTAGCATAACTCATTAGCAGATGCCACACCCCCTGACATCACCGGAAGTGTGTCAGAAGGCAACATCCACCACTCAGGCTCCACCCTTAAAATCTCCAGGTATTTCCCAACTCAGAGCTAGCAAGCCAGCTTTACACTTTGACTAAAGAGTCCAGGGGTCTTTTTGTAGAAAAAGAGCTGCAGGAGCTCATTAGCATACGGTATGCTAATGAGCTACTAGGCTATTAGCATAATAGCTCATTAGCATATGAAACGCCCCCTGACATCACTGGAAGCGAAGAGGAGGCCCGTCGCCTCCTCCCTGGGGCCACCTCTAACCAACATACTTTTCAAATAGTCTTTTGTATGTGTTGTTAATAGTATTAATCCCTAAAATGCTAAAGAACACTTTTTCTTTGCTGTCAAGTCTTTACCCCCACAACTTTCAAAAAGAGAAGTTCAGAGATGATTTGTCATTGCCTTCCTCTGTGTAGCAACCCTGGTATTCCTTGGTGGTTTCCCACTCAAATACTGACCAGAGCCAACCCTACTTAGCTTCACAAGATCTGATGAGATTGGGCTAGCCTGGGCTATACAGGTCAGGGCTAAAGAACACTACACAACAAAAACTGAGTTTGGGCATAGCTTCAAATGGGAAAAACTATCAAGGTGTTATCAGTTTGATCTTGAGTTTTTTTAAACTTAGGCCAGGAACCTGAAACAAATAGTGAACAAGGCACCTCTGAACATGGGTGAAGTGCCTTTCTTCACTGAAAAATTACAACCAGCCCCACCCCCAAATCAGGAACCTGAGGGAGGAGCCTTTCTTTCCACCTTTTAAGAGTCAATATAAACAAAAGTTATATTTTTCTTTTCAAGCTTCCCTAGCTCACCAGACTATAACTGACAATGTACTACTGAAGACTCAACCCCAACTTGTTTAAAGACATCAGCACATGATTGTTGGTGCTGAAGGACACAGCACAGGTTAAAGCAGAATTTCTTATCAAATTTCACACCGGGGCGCCGCAGATCACTGTGACCGTGGGAAGCGCTGGGCCGGGTAGCTGGGCCTCCCGGGGTACTGCAGATTTCCGTGGCCCTGGGAAGCGTGGGACGGGGTGGCCGGGCCTCCCGGGGCACTGAGGATCGCCATGGCCCCGGGAAGCGCGGGATGGAGTGGCCAGGCCTCCCGGGGTGCCATGGATCGCTGCGGCCCTGGGAAGAGTGAGATGGGTGGCTGAGTCTCCTGGGGCGCAGCAGTTCCCCGCGGCGCCAGGAAGCACAGGATGGGGTGGGCAGACCTTGGCAGGGCCCGGGGAAGCAGAGGAGGAGGTAGGCAGACAACTTACCTTCCTTCTTTGGCGTCCTCGTGGCACTGAGTGAGGCCTGCTGGGAGCAGGGGACAGGCTTGGTCATGTGACCGCCCCGCCCCCTGGGCTTCTCACTTCCGGAGCGGTGCTCCGGCATGCTCTGGCCCCATCCAACCCCTGATCCTATCAAGACTGAGGTTTTTTTGGGAAAGGTTTTACCACATGTGCATCATAGATGGAGGGGAAAGGACAGAAATGAATTGAATGACTTAAAAGCTTCAGCAAACTGAGCATGCCTCTATTCCACGATAAATTTTGGAAATATTCCTAGTTAAACCAGAATAAAGTAGCATTAAAACACTGAAAATAGTGAAATTCTAGAACAATAAAGGAATGTCATTAGGAAAAATCTGCACATTCCTAATTAAAGCTCATTTACATTGTAAAAACAAGTTCAGCTGAAATAAAAACATACATACATTATTCAGTTAAATGATCCGGGTGGTCAGCCATGTTGGTCTGAAGCAGTAGGTGCCACTGGACTCTACATTTGTTCAGTTAAACGAATAACTGATTATGGCACTGGTGGTATTATACCTCTCTTTGGATCACACACACACACACACACACACACACATATATATATATATATATATAACTTCTAAATAAATTCTGGAGATTGGTTCTTCAGCCATGGCATGTTGCATGTTTATACTGAATTTTCTTTTTGATTCAGATGGTCAAATTCAATATAACCAACTCTCACAAACCATTAATTGTGCTCATTCATGCTAGAACTAGCAGCAGAATTGGAGAATTGGCAGATTCAACAGAAGGGGGGGGAATTCCTGTGCAAAATCCCACCCTACAAGTATTCTCTTCTTGGAAATACTGCTGTCTGCACTACTGTTCACTTTACCTTCTGAAGCCACTGGATTTTTGCAACATTCTCCCTCCCCACCCATGATTCCAGGAAAGTTGAAAATCATTAGTTGCAGGAGCCACTTAGACAAACAGCCACATAGGTCAGGATACTGCCATGAGCATGGGGAGAGAAGTAATTACTCCTCCTCCCTCTTTTATCAGTGGCCTTTGTGCTTGTGAAAAATGAGGGTTGTTGGTGATTTTGCTCTTTCCCCATCTTAGCAGCTGTTAGTCCACATGGATCCTGGGAATCAGCTTTCCTAGGTCAGAATGGAAAGCTGAGGGGAGACAAGGATGGTAAACATCCAGTAAACATCTGTATCTTTCCCCAACAACCCCATTGCACTGAACTCATTGTGTGTAATACTAAAACACTGGCATATTGTGGAAGGAATTCCAGGTTGTCAGAATCAGCCCTTTATAGGTCTTAGAAGGACTAAAAGTTTCCGTGATCTATTAGTTCAGTCTGACTTTCGGTCGCGTCATTCCAATGCTTCAGGGGTGCCTAATGACCACTTTCCATGTGGCAGATGTTCTGTCTGCTCCATAGTTTGGTAAAGATGCCAAATTGAGATTCTGAGCAGAAATTTTCTATATAATCTTAAATTCTTCTCTTCATGTTATATTACGCGAGTCATTTACCTTTTAGAATGTACTTGTGAATCCCTCTATGTCAGGATGTCAACTAGAACTATCAGAACTCATATTGTTTAACATAAATCTTGTATTAGAAACTTACGCCTAGATTCTCCCCTTGTCCAACACTTTGTCGACAAAAACTTTCCCCTGATGATTTTAAATTCGTAATATTGGAAGTCCTTAAGACTCATCAATATAACCACATAGATGTTCAAAGAATGTTACGGCAACGTGAAGCCTTTTGGATATTCCGTCTTAGGATCTATCATCTTTATGGCCTCATCCAGTCCTTGGAACTAAGTTGTTACTTATGAGTACAGTGTTCTTTAGATTTCTAGTCAATGTAGCTGACTGTGTTCTTTAGATTTCTAGTCAATGTAGCTTTAAGAATACACCTGCTATGATGCCTTAATAGATGTTAGTTTTAGTATATATATCAATGGCATGCTGACAACACCTTGAGGTGTGCCAACAATGCAAGAATACGCTCTGCTACAGATCGGTTGCCCATTCTTGATCGCTTTGATACACAGATTGGTGAGCAGCATTATGACTTTTTAATGGAACCCATTATTAATACATGGACCTCACAAAATATCCCTTTTCAAACAAAGAGATTATGGAAGCACTTTTCTTTTTTAGGTTATTCAGCCTGTACCGATTATCTTGGAGGCTTCTGTATATAGTAAGCGCTTGATGCAGGTAATTTCTGCCTTTATTTGTCATTACATGGTTGTAATTTTAATAATATATAGTAACCGCTTGACCTATTTTTAGTAATTCAGAACATGCTGCGTGATGTCGAGAAAGGTACTAATGGTCAGAATCTCTCAGCACATTTTGGTGTTCAGGCTATAAGAGTGGAACAGCCAAGTGACCACTCTGAACTTGTTTTCAGGGTGCGGCTTTCCAAATGCTGATGAACATTCTGGGTAGACTTGGACTAAAAGGACCTGGACTAAAGGGAAGGAAATAAAGGAAGGAAATAAGCTAATCATTTGCAGTTCAGCTGTTAGATCAGTAAAACCTAGTTTAACCCATACTTGGTTTCTGGCATCTTTCTTCTGAGCTCTGGGGGTAAGAGTGGGACATGAGTAAGACAAGCCACATTTAAAACTCTGCATGGTTCCCTTAATTCTTGCTTTGTGCTCTTATTATGACCATCCCAATTTTCAATGGAATTCTGAAGGTTCAATGCATGTAATAATAACATAATTGTGTATCATCAAGTCACAACTGACTCATGGTGACCCAGAGACCATGGGCCTTTCAAGACAAGAGATGAGCAGAGGTAAGCTTGCCATTGCCTTCCTATGCATAGTAACCCCAGTCTTCCTTGGTGGTCTCCCGTCCAAGTACTAATAATAGCCAACTCTGCTTAGCTTCTAAGCTCTCATGAGATTGGGCTATTCAGGCTGCTTCAATGCATGTAACTAGCTAGGAATCAAATGTTTCTAAAGCAGTTTCGGAGAAGCAGTGTGTATTTCAGCTTGTGCATGTGCTGAAGTAAAGAGATGAGCTGGGTAGCAGAGGCATCACTTCAAGCACAGACTAAAAGTAACAGGTTTCTAAAACAGTTTGTGGTTAGTCGATCCAATGAGACTTCTGGAAATGCCAGAAGAAATCCTGAAGATTTGATTGCCTCCCCATCCTATTCCCTTTGATGCATCTTTGACTCAAACCGAGAGCCTTTGGGAGCAACAGACTTGTTCTTTCATACCTAAAATGTTATTACCTACTCTGAGCCTAAGGGATCAGCTGGGCAGCAGATAGTAAATTAATTAAAATTGAATGATTTTCAGTTGAGTAGACAGATAAAGAAAACTAGCCTGGTATCAACCATTGAACTTCATGGCTGAGTAGAGATTTAAATCCAGGTTGCCTGGGTCTAAAATAAAACATTTATCTAGTTCATGACACTGGACTAATGCTGGCTATATCTGGGGAAAGGACTAAATGCTCAGAAGTAAACCTTATACTATACCAAATATTTACCAAGAATGGATATTATTTCTGAGATTATTCCCAAGGAGGGATCAGCCGTGGGAACCGCCTCATGTTTTCCCTTTCCAGCTCCCTTCAGTATAATGGAAAAATGAATCAAAAGACATTGTTTTGTTCCGTTACCACGAAAGCTCTCTTAACCTGAGCTTAAACCCACAAGGATCACTCCCAAATGGTCCATGGGGACAATGAGGCTAGTTCACAGTTCCATATAAAACAGCAATGTTGTATGTTCAGTTTTTCCCATGACTACACTGGATCGTTCTCCTCCATGCCCTCCTCCACCCATTGCTGCCACTTGCAGGACTCTGGCCCTATTCCATACCAGTATGAGGCAGTAGGCCAGGTGCCAACATGAGGCAGCCTGACAGGAAGGAGTGGCCCCAGTGTACAAGTTCCTTCCACTGAGCCATTAAAGAAACAAAGCCTCCTCCTCAGCTGGGTATGATCAATATACACTAGGTTGTCTTTTTCACCAGAGAGATTCATGTGAAAATGGCTGGCTTCCTGCCACCTCAGATCCCCCTTGGGGCCTTCTGAAGCAATAACTATTAATATGTTACTGCCATTTGTCTGATACAATTCTGTGCTCGACATCCATCTTTGGAGAGTTGACTTTCATTAACACTTCAAAAATAATTTAAGGTTTTCGCTGTGAAGGTTAGAAGCTTTTCACAGCTCAAAGCTAATAGCTCTGCTGTTTATATGCTATAATATGTCGATAACCTTTTCAAACCTTTTCAAACCCACAGTGGCCATCAGCTGGGACCTGTTTTTGCTATTTTTGTTCCCAGAAAGTAACAACAGAAATGCTGTGGCTTTATGCCCCTGGAATAGGTATTCCTTCTCTTTAGGCTTTTCTTTCATATTCACATTAACAGAAAAGGCCTCACCTTTTTTCATATACTGAAGGGTAACCAACCCTGTCTTTCCCAGGAGAAATAAATTAGTCTGACTGAAACTCAGATCCAAAGCAGAGAGTAAGTCCTGGTGTGGAGCCGGGAAGTGAAGAAAAATCTCTTTGCCACTTCCCTACCTGCACATAAATTTTGGTTAGTAATATGTGTTAAACATGCTAACCAATGAAACTTGCTTCTGGGGGGGCACAGATTTTTGCCTCTAGCTGCTGCTGGAAGGGCCTCTTTCCAAGCACAAAGAAGCTAAAGAATGTCTGCAACATTCTACTGGATAGACATCTTGGCATGTTTTGTGTTAGAACACTGGTCACTGTCATGTTGCAAGTTTTTGGTGACTTTTCTAGTAATCAGTATAGTGTGAGATAGAGATACATGTGCTTGATACATAGTTTTCCCATTAGAAAAGTGGATGGCTTGGAAGTGCCTTGCCTCCAATTTCTACAAAGAGACTTACAAATGTCTCCTTTTCAATAATTTTTAGTTATCAGTGAACTTCTGGCTACATAAGGAATGCATGCACTTGTTAATTTTCAGTTCTTTTAGAAAAGACCAAATTCTACCCACCTATTTTCTTGAACTTTTTACTCCAGTTTCAATGTTTTCTTTTTTGCTACAGGAGAAAATATTTTTAATCAGAGTGGAGAGGTATACAGATTTGTTCCTGGCATTAGCAAAAAGTGGGCAAGCAGCCTTGGGAATGACTCAGGTCTGGTTAGGGTAGCCAGGTTCCCCAGGGGGGCGGGGACACCCCCGCTAATTGGGTCGGTTCCCCACCGGTCTGGATCGGGCCACTGGGGGGAACCCCACCCCCAAAGTGCCAGGAGTACAAAGACATGCCCAGTGTGATGACATCACCTGGAGGTGACGTCATCACGTCGGGCATGTTGTCGGGGAATGCTCTGTCATTCAAGGGAAAACTCTATGGTTTTCCCTCGAATGATACGGGCCCCGCCCCCAATGTGCCCGACGTGATGTCGGCACTTCCGGGTGATGTCATTGCTGTGCGTGCGCAAAGCACGTGCACCAAAGAACTCCCAGGGAGGGCCAGGAATCCCCCCGCTACATCAAAGGTAAGACTTGGCAAACCTAGGTCTGGTCTACATACAAAGTGAAATTAAGACTGGGAAAGTGAACTTCAGATTGCTGGGCACAGTTTTTGTGGGGGGGTTTAACATCCCCCCACCCCCCTGTAGAAAAATCCCTGCAAGTAATACAAAGCTGTCAAGAGACTGGGCCTCTTCACAGTCTCTTATTCAAACTGAAACTTTGGTTCAGGCATAAGGCCCACAGAACATGGAAAATTTCTGCTCTCTGAGCACCAAGGCCAAGCTGACAATGACTCAGAGGGAAAAATAAGGGAGGATGGGAGGTATTAACAGGTGCAGGGTGTCTCATCTGCCCTAACATTTCAAGGCCACCTTAAGTGGGCCTACCCATTCCATCTCATTAACACAGAGATCTGTGGAAGCTTGTTAATTGGGTCTGATGAAGTTGCAGAATATCAAAAACTAATTGGTAATCTTACCTGATTGGTTACATCGCTGTGTCAGCAACACCCATGGCTGGTTTGGTTACATCATTGGGCTGGTGGCAGCAACATCCTGAGGTGTGTGGACTCACACTTGTTTGCCCATCCCAAACCAACTACTTTCCTGGAGTGGGTTCCCTGACATGGGAGTTTAGTCCATCAGGAAATGCTGTGGAGTAGGATTGCCAGCCTCCAGGTGGGGCCTGGGGATCTCCTGCTTTGACAACTGATCTCCAGCTGATCAGCTCCCCTGGAGAAAATGGCTGCTTTGAAAGGTGGAATCTATGGCATTGTACCAGCTGAGGCCCCTCCCCTCCCCAAACCCCACCTTCTTCTGGATCCACCCCTAATGTCTCCAGGTATTTTCCAGCCCAGACATGGCAACCCTACTGTGGAGCCAGTAGGTTTGTAATGAAAGCATATCAAGGAATCTGGGTTCTGAGAATACTTACTGTATCTGGGTATTTTTCACTGAAAAAAGTCTTAAGCAATGTACATTCTATTGTCATAGAACTCCTAAGCAGATTGGTCTGGAAAGGGGCCCTGTCCCTGCCCACTGCCACACCTCCTCACCAGATGAAAAGCCAAAGAGCTGGCTTGGAAGAAGGTGCTCCTCACTGACTGCACTGTGTCTGGTGAAGTGGGCCAAGGCCAGACTCTTCCAGACTCCTCTTCCCTGGCTGCTTTGCCCAAGCCAGCAGGTGCTATTTGCCCCTGTTCACCAGCCATAAGAAAAGGTGTGGGGTTTGACAATTTGGGACAGGCATCTCTTTAGGGCCCTAGCTCACTGGGATTTTTTCCAGTAAAGTAAATGACCAACCTATCCCTATTCCTATCTAACAGTACAATCTTAAGTAGAATTACATTCTTCTAAACCCATTAAAAACATAAGAATAGCTGAGACAAGGAGTGGAGAGCACGTGGTGGGTTGCTGATAGAAGGTAGGGGATTTTTCTTTCTCCCTTTGCCTTCCTAGCTGCTTTGTGGGAGCTGTGAGAGAGTTGGATTCTTTGTAGCCTGATACAAAGGCTGTTTGTGCTTTGGGGTTTTTGGAGGCTGAGTGAGTTGCTGTGGAGTGCTGTTGATTGCACGCCCCACCCCCTATTGTGCTGTGCTCTGCTGTGCTGAGCAGGAAGGGACCTTTTGAAACAAAAGGCTGCTCCTCCCCAGAGGCAGAGCTGAGTCACCTGGGCTGAGGCAAGGAGTGGAGAGCACATAGTGGGTTGCTGATAGAAGGTAGGGGAATTTTCTTTCTCCCTTTGCCTTCCTAGCTGCTGTGTGGGAGCTGAGAGAAAACTGGGTTATTTGTAGCCTGATACAAAGTATGTTTGGGGCTGTTTGTGCTTTGGGGGTG
>NW_015164232.1:0-98156 GCF_001447785.1 Gekko japonicus
ACCTACTCTGGCGGAGCCCTGGCCCGTAGCTCCCTCAAACACAGTCCATGCCAATTACCTGAGGTAGCTGCAGAAGTCCAAAGACCCAATTGGGATAATGAGGATTGTTGCTAGCACTTTATCTTGTTTGAATTTTAATGTCGTATTTATTAATGTATGTGATTTTATTATGATTGTTTTATGGAAATGTTATTGTTGTAAGGTGCCCTGAGCTGGCCTCGGCTGGGAGGGTGGGATAAAAATTTAATAATAAATAAATAAATAGAGTTTTGCCCAAATGCCAGAGCCTTTCTGGGATCCCCCAGCCACACACTGATGTCACTTCCAGGAGCACAGAGCATGACATCAGTGCATCAGGATGTTGCCAACATTCGCCCAGTTCCCACCATTTCCTCCCCACTGGCCAGCTGAGTGGTGGTGGGAAAGTGTCCACTGGTGGCAGGGGAATGGCAAGCCTGCAACTACACAGGTTCATACTACAAGCTGCACATATGTTATAATGTAGTTAATCATGAATGATACACAGGATGAAACATTTGTAATCCAAACCAACTGAGCATGTATCAATGTGGCCACCCTGCCAGCTACCACTATGAATGCTGCCATTGCACAGATGAAATGCTACTTGAAATACTCATTTTGCTACTTGAAATACATGCTACTTGACATACTCATGCGAGAAAATTGCTGAGGCAATCATATGAAGTGCACAACTCAACAGCAGATACGTACTGCAAGCAAGATAATTTCGAGCAGCTGTGTTGTGAACAGTGAATCATCTCTGATTTAAATATGATTTCCAGAGTTCATATATACAGCCAGTGGTGATGCCTAAATTGGAAGATGGAGTAGTGATACAATCCTTTTCATTGCACAAATAGTAAGCTGAGCCCTCCTCGTGAATGGCTAGTCACATGGAGACCTAGTTAGTGTGGGCCCTCCCCCTTTAGAAAAATGATTTAGAGCTCTGTCTGCCTTTCTGAAATACTGTTCGCTTTGGTCATGCATGGATGGAATGTATGTTTTGGAACCAAACTAACCATAAAACTGAGACCCATGCATTAATCTTGTGCAGATGGTTGTTGTTGTTGTTTTTGTTTTAAGTGTAAATAACAGATGCAAGGACCCCTCATTTGGACTTGGGTCTTGGTGGAAAACGAAGTGGACACCATTGAGCTTTCCTGCTCATTTTCCCCATGCCATTTTCCAACCTCAGTCAGCTTGCATATTGGTACATATCAGTGAGTAACAATTGAGGTCTGGAAAATTATATTGTGCAGTGGGCCCCAATACAAATTGCCCCAAGGTAGGGTTGCCAGGTACTTCCTGGCCACTGGCAGGGGCATAGGGTTGCCAGATCCAGGTTGGGAAAATCCTATGGGTGGAGTCTAGGGAGGACAGAGACCTCAGTAGGGTACAATGCCATAGAGTCCACCCTCCAAAGCATCCATCTTATCCAAGGGGACTGATCTCTGTAGTCTGGAGATGAATTGTAATTCTGGGGGATCCCCAGGTCCCAACTGGAGGCTGGCATCCCTACTCCAAGGCCTAATTAAGTCCCTAAGCTATGCCATATTTAAGAGGCCCCATGCCATTTCTTTTAAAAAAAAGTAAAAGAATTTTAGGGGCTTTTGTAATTCAAACATTAAACTGTAGTTTACTTAGTTTACATATACATCAAGCTTTGGTTACCACCCATGCTCTTTACTTTAAAAAAAAAAAATAGATATGTTCGGATATGTATTTTCTCTTATTTTTTATGCATGATCAGGAAGACCTCTTTCATCCCACAATTTTCTTTGGGACATTTCCCAGATTTGTTTGTGTCTTTTATGCTATTTCTGCACCATTTTTATATTATACACTATTTTTATGCCATCTAGATACAATTCATGCAAAACATACATAAATATTAATGATGATATTTCTGTGAATATGGTCAGAAAGAAGGGGACAACGGTCTTTTGCCTGAGTTAGGAGAAGCCATTGAAAAAAACCTTTTTGAATCAAACTAGGGCTGTCACAAAGTTCTGTAATTTCCCTTTAAAAAGTGTGACTCCTGTTCACAGATCTCCCAAAGCCACAGTTACTTGCCCTTATTGCAATGGAAGGCACAAAGCTAACTTTTCAAATTTTACTATAATGTTCACAGAACACGAAGCATATATTCCTTTCCATATACCACATACCATCCAAAGCTACTTTGTCTTACTTTCATTCTCAGTACATTCTGTAGACGTATTGACAATTACCATCACAGCAACAATAACAAAAAGCTGATCTTGTCATAGGAAAATGAAAGTTTTTTAAAAAATAAATCATACTGAAGGAAATGTGATGACCCCTATGCATTTCATACATGGCTTCTTCAGGGGATCTGAGAGTGTGACCATCTGTAAAAACCTTTCTTGCCATAACTGACGTTTCAGACTGCAGAACAAATCTGACCTGGACACTCTTCTAGAGATCCAGACTGACTTCCTATGATTGCTCCAGTGGTACAAACATCGTGTTCTTTAACCCATAAGCCTTATAAAGTCCCCACATTTATCTTCCATCTTCTATCTCCAGGATAGGATCCTTAATGCCCCCCCCAGTATACCCCTTGAGGGAGGGTGGCATGGTATAGCCCAGTCTCGTGAGATCTTGGAAGCTAAGCAGGGTCAGTACTTGGAAGGGACACCACCAAGGAAGACTCTGCAGAGGAAGGCAATAGCAAACCACCTCTGCTTAATCACTTGCGTTGAAAGCCTCTTTCTGGTGTCTCCATAAATTGACTGTACTTGATTGCACTTTACACATACACGGTACATCCTTTCCCTTTGGGGGGAAGCAGGGCCGGCTCACCCACTAGGCGAACTAGGCATTCGCCTAGAGCGCCGGGCTCTGGATGGGGCGCCAGGCTGTGCCTACCCCCTCCTCCCCCCCTTTGGTGGTGGCGGGAGCGGGGGGGAAGAGGCAGTGGTGGCAGCAGCAAAAGGGTGGCTGGCTCCAGAGGTTTCCAGGTCTTCAGGCCCCACTGGGAGGTTGGCATCTGCACCACAAGGCAGCCTCGCCTAGGGTGCAGAAACACCTCGAGCCGGCCCTGGGGGGAAGGGGTCGTGGACTAATGACAGAGCATTTGCTTTGCATGCAGATGTCCTGGGTTTAATCCCCAGTATCTCCAGTTAAAAGAATTAGGTAGGTGATATAGAAGACCTCCATTTGAGATCCTGGAGGGCTGCTGCCAATCAGAGCAGACAGGGCTGACCATGGTAGAGTCCTGGTCTGGCTCACTATAAGGCAGCTTCATGCATGTATGAATACCTTTACATTCCGTCTCTTGTGCATTATGTCGATCAGGCCAAATGACACATCACATTCTGGCATTTTGCCAGTCAAGACCTTTTTGCTGGCCCCGGTCCATATAGGGCTTTAAAGGTAAACACCAGCACCTTGAACCAGATCTGGAATGTGATAGGCAGCCAGTGCAGTTCATGCAATACTAGGTTGATACAAGCCAACACAGGCATCACTGTCAACACCTGTGCAGCCATATTCCGCACTAACTGCAACCTCCAGAGCAGAGTCAAGGGCAGCTCCACATAGAGGGAGTTACAATAATCCAGTCTGGAAGTGGGCTTCCACAGCCACATAGCAAATTCTCCTACCCCAGGGAGATCAAAGTTGCAAGTTTGCATATATTAACAGTTCTTGGACATTCAGTTCCATGTTGAGCTAGCCCAGATTTTCTAAATTCAGTGGCATGGTTAAATTAGGCTTGCCAACGCCAAGTTGGGAAATTCCTTGAGATCTGGGGGTCAAGCCTGGGAAGGGTGGGCTTTGGGGAGGACAGGGACCTCAGGGGGGTATAATGCCATTGAGCCCACCCTCCAAAGCAGCCATTTTCTCCAGGGAAGCTGATCTCTGTCAGCTGGAGATCAGTTGTAAAAGCAGGAGATCCCCAGGCCCCACCTGGAGGCTGGCAACCCTACTCAGACTATTCACCCAAGACGTTGGCACCAATGGAACCCCATCGAAGGTTGGGAGCCTGATTCCCTGACTCAATCCCACACAACTCAGGTACAGAACCTCCATTTTAGATGGATTTAATTTCAGTCAGCTCTGTCTCAACCATCCAGCCACACCTTGTAATGCCTTGTCCTGATCTCCTGGGGGCATGTCTGGGCCGCCATCCAACAGTAGATAGAGCTGGGTGTCATCTGCATACTGGTGACAACCCAGCCCATACCTTCGGATAATCTGGGTGAGGGGGCACATATAGACATTAAACAACACGGGGGAGAGAATTGCTCCCTGCAGCACACCAGATTCCAGCAGGTGCCGCTGAGGCCAGGGCTGTGTGCAACCCCCCTTTTGAGAGGGTCAGTACTTGGTGTTGATTGAGCACTCATGCAATAGCACATTGGCGTGGTTGTCCATTTCATAGTCATGTGCATGATGGAGGGGAGGGAGCACTCCTGCTCCACCACCATACAGGACACAGCACTTGTTCAGATAACGAAGGATATAAAGGAATGTTAAATAGTAGTTGTAGACACTGAGTAACATGGAAGTGGCAGGCAAAGGGTGTACAACATGGGGTGCGTGGGAATAAGAATCCTGCCCTGAAGATAGACATTGGAAGATAAATGTGGCAATTCCATATGAGTTGTCAGGTATTAAACAACACAGGATGTATTATACCAACAGAGCAATCACTAGTGAATTCAATCTACTACTTCTTCTCCCCTAGCAACAATGAGCATTTGATGCTTCAGAAGTAGCTTAAAAGCTTATCCCCAAAGTATGATATCTTATAAGTATATTCACTTGTTTTGTGTACTTTATAGAAGCATTTCTAACCTAAATATAACTGTTGTTGGGGAAAGATGAGGAACCTTGCAGTAAATAAGCTGCTTCCTAAGAGTAAGGCCACTATTTTTTTTTCCTTTGAATGTCCCCTGGCTGCATTGAGTCTATTGGCCACTCATATAGTCTGCTAAAGTAGGTATAAATAACAAACTCCGAACTCAAGTGGTGTTTAGGGGGCCATTTAGACATATTTACTTATTTAATTTAAATACGCTGAATTTGCCTATCCAGCATTTGAGGTTTTGTCGAATGTGGTATTTGAGGCAAGGACTAGTGCAGCAGCAGGGGTAAGAGATACTTGCAGGGTATAAGCAAAGAAATGATGTTCAGAGAGAAGAGCGGGAAACAGTTCCGCACACAAAAGCTCAGCCCTGGGACACAGCACTTTTTTCGAGGCATCGCTTTCATGTCCATCTCTTCAGGCCTGAGGGCTAGAACATTGCTTTTGAAACCTGAAAATTAACACTGTTAGGGATTTAAATCCATGCACTCCATCCACCCGTCTCCCTGATTTGCATACCTTGACAGCTCTCTCTCCAGTGCTAAGGATGGGTCAAACCACTAGAAACAGTACAATAAAGCCAGTGAATAAAATCTGTATTAAACTATAGCTTGACAGTGTTTTCCTTGCTTTGTCTCCTGGGATTGGAAAAGAGATCTGCAGTCCTGGTGGACAGCAGCCTAAGAGAGATAGATGCCTAAGGGCACCAGCTGTTGAGGCTTGAGGATATGCAAAGTAACATAGAGACTGGTTACAATTGTACTTTGCAACCAAGAGGATAATGGTGTGGGTTTCTTTAGTCAGTTGCAAAATACTGGGGAAAGAATATTGGAGAAGACAGAAAAAAAAATTAGTGGTGCATTAAAGTGCTCAACTGGTACAGGGCAGAGGGCCCTCATGTCTGCTGAGTGACCTTGAGTCAACTGTTCTTTCGTAGCCCAAACAACTTTATTGGGTTGGAAAAGGAGAAACCAGTGTAAGAACTGTGTGACAGAATCATGCCCCACTGATGACTAAGATACTGCAAAAGAGGGATAAGAAGCAGCTAAAACTGTACTTTAGAATGCTGTTATCCGTTTTGTGGACTTAATGACTGAAAATCAGGATGTAAATCTGAATACACAAAATTGAAATTATATTAGCTTAATTCCACCCCAGTGCAAATAGGAAGGTCTTAGGTGCGTTTCTACAAAATATTCATGTTCAGACTCATTGGTGAGACTGTAAAGAATAGGAATTCATAGCTATGGTAAAAAAATTGGTACATGAAAAATAAGGAGGTGGCCATAGCTGAAAGAAGTGTACTAAACCAGAGGTGGTTTCTTAAGGTATGTTGAACACAGGTCATTAACAGCTAAATCCTATGCATTGCATTCAATATGCTTACTCCCAGGCAAGTTTTTGCAGCCTTGGTCAGAACCAGTCATATGAATTTTGCCTGGTAGATAACAGAAAACCAGTGAAGATGCAGGAGGGTAGAAGCAATATGCTTCTAGCCCTGGATAGAATCTTCCTAAAACATGAAAAAGTGTGGCCTTAATACAGCCACAATGCACATTTACTTCATTTCATGAATAATTCCAGCTAATCAAAGCTTTCTAGCCCATTTGTGGATTAGAGAGAGGGCATCTTTTCCTGGAGCTGTGCTCAGCAATAATTTAATTTCCAAGATGATTAAAGACTTAGCATTGCAGAGGTGTGAGGAGCGCAGCGATACAAGCCAACCCCCCCCCCCCAATCCTTCAGGGCTGAGGTTTCTACATGCTTTAACAGGTTGAAGTCGAGAAATGACTGAGATCAGATAACAGCTGGCACACAGAAGGTCCTTCTGACCCGTTCCAACTTTCCTGATGACTCCTGTTCTAAATTTGCAAGTTTATCACTTCACAGATGTTTCACGATTTAATGTCAGATACCTTTAAACACATGAGTGAGACCACTTATTTAAACTGCTTATTTAAAGTAAGCAAATAAGTACATAAATGCAAGCTTGAATACTAGTAGCTCCCAGGAGAAATTCTTCTCTTCGAAGGATGAGAATAGATGTCATGAAAATTATGGACAGGTGGAATGTAATATTCTCAGACCTGGTATCTATTCTGTAAGAATGCCTAAGGCTTCTCCACAAGCTGTGAATCAGGATGCATTCTGGGGTATGAGCCAGGAAGAAGTCACAGGGCAACTTACTGAGGGCAACTTCAAAGAAACTTACAGAGATCTGCTGCAACTTTTGGTTCTCCCACAGAACTTTAACAAAACAAAGCAAAAACCACTTCTAAAAGATTTTTTAGAGAACTCTGGAAATTGGTCACAGTGAATCTCCTGAGGCCTATAGCGCGCAGATTGATCCATGCCTTCTATTCTTGTTGGGTGTATTATGTTTGTGTAAGAGTGGGTGTATTAGGCCTGCAAATTCTCTAAATGCTACTTAATTTTGCACATGTACAGAAGACTCAATGCCATAATGTGTATGGCAGCTATAATTCCACAGGATCAGATCTGTTTGTGAATTCTCCAGCATCAATGACACTTCAAGGTCAATTTTCATTGCTGTATTAGTGTATTGATGAGTCCATCCATGCAGAGAACATGGAATGTGATGAAATGGTGGTATGATTAGTTCTCTGCTTCTCAACTCAATGCATTTTACAGCACATTTGTGAAAAGTGTTGCTGAGAGCATTAAGTTCACCAATAACTCTAGATCCTGTAGTGAATGCTCTCAAACTCACCTATTGCAGCCAAAAAGAAATAGACAACCCTGGTTTAAATTTTCAGAAAGTTTAAACACAATAAACAGTTTCTAGTAAAAATAAAGCGAGCTAGCATATACACCTGACCCCCTTTGTCCTTTCCCCAAATTTGAGAGGTAGATTGTATTTTACCAGTGGTGCAGCAGGGGGGGGGAAGTCTTCTTAGTTTCATCTATTTCCCAATTTTCAGCCGCTCTCTGGGTATTGACCTAATGAGGCTTTTACCACAAAGGAGCCTGTGTAAACTGAGTGAAATAAAATGCTCTCCTGAGTCCATCCAATGATGAGTCTCAGATCTTGTCAAGTTACTATGAACATATGAAGCTATCTTATACTGAGTCAGACTGTTGAATACGAGATTCGAGGCAGCAGGTGAACAGTGATAACAGCTTTATTCAACAAAGTCAGAAGAAACAGAACGAGCCAAACAACAGAGCAACAGGCTCCTTTTTAAACAGTCCGGGCTTGGCAAGCCACGCCCCCATGTCGGATAACATCCAATCAGATATTGTACATAAAGACCAATCGCTTTGCTTCCCTCCAGAACTTCCCTTGTTCTGATAGGCTGGTTTTCAATACCTTACATCAGACTCAAGCTCTATACATACATACATTCCATTCCACACATAACACAGACCATAAGTCCATCTAGCTCAATATATCTCCTATGATTGGGAGTTGATGTCAGACTCAGGTCTAGAAAGGTCTCTCCTGACACTGGTGCCTGGAGTGCTCAAAGAGATGCAATGAAGATCATGCATCACTGTCCATAAAATGCAAACTGTAGCCTCATATAGCATGCCTTGGAGTCATGCAAGGAGAGGAGGTTTAACTGTTTCACCTCCACTAATTTTCATTACTCACTTTATTATTAACATTTTATAGGACAAAAGATGTGTCCCTTAAAATATGCACCCTGCAAAATGCTGATAACAAAGCAGGGAGCCCAAAGCAGGATGAAATGAGAGTAGGAGGTTGAAGTATTAAATTCTCTCTGTGTTGCCAACCCTGCAACATACATTTTATGGACTGAACAAGACACATAAATGTCCTTTCATCAGTTTGAGCCTTGAAATCCTTTACGTAAAGTTGCCAAGGTTTGAACCTGTGACTTTCTACAGGCAAAGGATGTGGTCCAACATTGAGTTTCAGCCATGTGCTCCTTTTTCTCTCTCCCCACATTAAAAATAACTGACAACCCATAGGAGAGGCCATACACATTGAACCCTTATACACATCAAAGGAAGATAAGCACATAACTCTACGATGGCCCCAGTCACACGGCAAAGTTGCCGCGGGAGAGGCACGGGAGTCCTACAGATTTTCTGGGCGCGATCACACCCCAACATCTGGGAAGCGTAGTGCTCCCGTGGCGAACCCGTGGCTCCCCGCCGAAGGTGTGGAGTTAAAAACTAGTACCTACGAGATATTAGTTTCCGGAAACTGCAGGGCAAGGGCGGGCATCTGACCGCATTGCTGGTGGACTGTCATGGCATCTGGCGGCTGCCAATGTTCCGTTGTGACCAAGGGGATTTCCCCCCCAAGTCTCCGCAGGATGCGGAAAAGCGCCCAATGGCGCATGCGCACAAACAGGAAGCGGCATTTGCCACAGGAGCAGCGCGGCGCGAGTGCCGGTTTGAACGCGCCGTGCTGCTTCTTTGCCGCTCTGCAGACTAGCTGTCTGATCTGCACCTGACACCTACCTACGGGACCTCAAGATGTGAGGGCGATCTGGCTGCGACATCTGTCACCCCATTGATCGCCAGGGTTGATTCAGCTGATCTGGCTGGCTAGGCGGGTGTCCCCTACCTCCCCCACCGCTCCATGTGCGTCCTTCCCGAAGCTGCGCGCTCGGTGGAAGAGGACGACCATCCCAGATAGAAGGAGTGTACCGTTCTTCGGTCAAGGGTAATGGACCTCAAAAGGACTTCTGATTGGGCTGCCACGCATTATTTTCCTCCGGGGCATTTAACCATGCCCCCCCCCCCCCGCATTTTCTGGCCCGTGTGCTTGGGGCCATATTATGTATATGGTAAAAGCTTAAACTGGGTGGTGGTAAGGCAATCGCACAATCTCTTCACCCCATGCTGAGATCTATGCAGCTGCTAACACAACACAAAGGTAAAAACCCTGTTTTCACCATATTTTAGTGGAACATCTGGCTATCACAATAACAGTTGTATGGGAAATCACCTTTGATGCATTTTCGCTCCAGGATATTGCAGTTGTAGCCCTGAATGGGAAGAATGCTAGTGTCATATCAAAAGGCTCACTAGTAGGATCTCGCAGCCAAAAGTACCAGATTAGCTTTTGATAATCATCTGACCTTTACGGTGCTTATCTGAATCTAGTCCCCAAGCCCCGGCTGATAATCACTAGCAGCTTATTGGAATGTACCATTCTTCTGCCAGGTTGTAAGCAGCTTCTGTTCCAGAGGTGACAGCCAGGCATAGTAGTTTAGCTAGGTGAACACTCCCCTCCCTTTTGTGCTGCTACATAAAGATATCTCCTTTATGAAGTATGTACTGGTGAACTCCAGACTAAGGAGTGAGACCTCCTGGATTGTTTTACTGTCTCTGCTAAGGAGGATGAATGATCTTTAGCAATTGGCAGAAGCTGAAAGAGTGATAGTATCAGGAATGCAAAAAACAGGATTGTCATTGATTACCAGCCACTGTCTTCACATCCTGGGCTTTTCTGCTTCTCCTAGAGTATAGGGAGATGAGATTTTAAGATTTCAATGTATTTTAAACAACTAGGTTGTGTTCTGCTTCCCAAGGGCCACTGAAACCTGTACGCCCACTCTCCCCTCAGGCAGAGTGGAACCTACATTTCATGGAACCTGATTCTTGAATTCATTTGGAAGCAGCTGAAAGTTTCCCTAAATCAAGTGAGAAAGCTGATTTTATGCTGACACTGGATTAGCTGGAGCTGAACCACCAAGAACACAGCAGCAGCGGATCAAGATCTTATCTCTACAGTCTTAGATGAGGCCCTGAATGACAGTTCAGATCAGGGATATGGATTGGGCTGTGTGACACAGACATGCCTTTGGGGTCCAGTGCGATGTGGAGAAACCCATATATAAAAGTGGATACAACAGAATTTATGCACTTACTGCACACAGTTGCTGTTAATTCTGACATTATATTATACAATCGTAACAGTTACTCCAGCAGACAGTGGCTAATCTCTAGTGAATTCCCACTAGGCACCATTTAGAAAGAGGTTTTCAGGTTCTTAGATGTCAGCATAGCAGTGAGCCTTTGGTACGACAAGGTGTTAAAAGTCTATGTCACATCAAACCACTGTGACGAACATTGCAATTCCATGTATGTTTATTTGAAAGTATGTCCCAGTGAGTTCAATGGGATTTACTCCTTTCTTGTATGTGTGTGTGTGTGTGTATGTGTGAGGACTGTAACCATAGGTACTGAGTTCTGTTCTTTGCTTCACATATTTCAATACATTACTTGATGATGAGATCAGCATGTATGAATGAGCTGATCCCAGGTCAAGCACTTCTTATGCAATTTTAAATCTCACTTCATATCCCCTCAGAAATAACACTTTTCATCAGTGCAACCAAGTGACAAGAATCAAATGAAGTGATATGCAAGCATGTGTGAAGCCTCCCCTTATTTATTCATTCATTTAAAATACTTATATGCCAATTTTATGCAAACAGTAATCACCCTTGTCATTCCCTAGCATGGGAGCTTAAAAAAATCTTAGGAACTGGTATGTAAGATTTGTTGCACATTAAAAAACAACAACAAGGGAATGAGAATTGTCATTTCTGGCTCCCAGGTAGGGCTTGCATTTGGAGAGTAGTTGCCCTGTGGCTGGCAGGTGCCTCCTCCCCATACCTGTTCTCTGAGGTGACTGTCTCAGGTTGCCTCTCTATAGAGCTGGCCCTGACTGTGTACAAGTAAATACTGCACATATTTCATTGTTTCCCCCCAAAAAATGTTACAGACATTTTAGAGAGCGAGACAAGAGATGTAGAACTATTCACAGAGTAACGTAATTGCTGAGACTGCCAGAGAGAGAAGAGGGAGCAGCTCCCGTCATGTGTGGGCCCAGCGTGAGCTGCGGATTACTACTTCCAGGTTCCAATGACCATTGCTGAGGCAATTGTAAGGAGGCAATCCAAACAGAGACAAGGCAAGAGGAGCATCTAAAGCAAGATGCATTTCTTCTGTTTTTTTCAGTGGCAAAGTCATGTCTGTCTGGAGACGAGAGCTCAATTCAGTCAGTCTATACAACTCCGCTTCTCAGTGGCATTCCAGTCATCTCATAAATATAATTTCAGGGCTGCAGCTGCAAAACAATTTCTCATGTTTACTTCCCTCTTTGTTTGATTTGTTTTAAATGTACGGTTTTCATTCCCCCCCCCCTCCCACTTCCCAATTTCCCTTCGGAGATACAAAATGCAAACAATATAACCCGCACCTGTGATCATGGGTGTGCTTGGGGCTTTTGCTTTCCCGTTCTAGAGAACAGGCAAGTTTGCTGACTGAAGACAAGAACACATTTATTTTATTATGCTCCCAGTTTTCTTTCCTTGGCACAATATATTAAGGCTGAGCCGAAACAGGGGAGGGGGTATATGTAATCAATGCATTCTTCTCCATGGAATATACTTTCCTACTTTGTCGTTTGCTTTTTTCAGGAGGAAATAACTGTGTTCATGAAGTGAAACTAGCTACTCCCGAACATACTTCCACGAGTATCTCCTGTGAGATACTTCCTTTCAGAAGGAAGCTCTCTATTGGACTTCCTGTGGTACTCACTGGGTGCGTTCAGACGGGGGCTTTCTGCCGGCAGAAACTGTACCGGTTGGAACCGGCACCTATACTGTTGTAAATCCCCCGTCTGAATGCACCCACTGAGACCTACATGCGTACTGGTGGGACACAGTGCCCCCCTCCCCACTTTGAAGCATTCAGAAGGCCGCAATGCGCTTACCCTGAGATGTTTGCAGTACTTATTAGCTCCTGTTTCAGTGCTGGCCTACTTTTTAGTGGCATTACCGTATTGTCAGATCTAATTGGCTATGTCACAATGGTGCTGAAGCAACAGCCAATTAATGTTGCAAAGAGGTCACTCTGGAGTGGCACTGCTGCTGTTCAAATCTGTAGGGATGCCAGATGCAGTTTAGGAAATGCCAGGAGATTGGGTGGGTGGAGCCTGGGGATGGTGGGGTTTGGGAACATGAGGGACCTTAGAGGGACCCTCCAAAGATGCTGCCCCCCCCACAATCTCTGTTAGATGGAGATCAGTTGTAATCCCACCTGGAAATGGGCAGTCCTAGTGTAGAGATTGCGAATTAAACATGCCCTCCTATTTTTTCCATTCCTACTGAGAACTGACCCATACACTGCTCAAGAAGACCTGTTTTCTGTATCTGCTTTGGATTGGTTCATATCTCTTCTTAGTAACAGTTCTTGAAAGTAATATGCATCCATTCTTTGTTAGCTGATTCTCTACGTTCAGGGCATGTACAAATCAAAGCAGGAATTTCTTGGCTAGTTATCTTTACTGTTGACACAGAAGGGTCAAATTAAGTAGAAACAATGTTGGGCTTGTATAAAATTATGGTATAATAATAATTTGAGGCTATCATTGTCTGTAGTTATATCCATGCCCAGGACTATTACTATGATAATTACAGAAATACTAGAATTGTTTGTGCTCCATAATTATTTTTCTTTCTTTAACTTTCCATTATGCCTGAATAAAAATCCTGTAAGGCTGCATACTCCCATATCAACTAAAAGTTTCAGTTTTTCTTTGTTTTGATAGGGTCTATTTAGCAATAGTCACTTCAACCATTTGGGTCATAAAGAAGGAAACAGACGTAAAAAGTGTCAATTTTATTTTATATCCAACTTTCCCCCCCTGTTATGGATCCAAAGTGACTTACAACATCATTTTCTCCCTCAATATTGTATCCTCACAACAACCCTGTAGAGTGGTGTATGTGTGTGTGTGCAGATGTTATCTTTAGGTTAAGATAACCTTTATTTAGATTATATGATCCCATTGCCAGCACTAGAAGGGATAATATGTTGTACAAAACCCAAAACTGTAGAATCTTCCTCCTTCCCTCTTTAACATACATAACAGAGACATTTCTGCCAAGCTCACATCTTTCTGCATTAACTTCCAGACCTGGAATGCAATTTCCCAGATTGTGTACAGTGTGTTTTTGCTAGGGCAGATCAGCTCCAATATGTCAGCAAGAAATCAGACCTTTGGGTTCATGTTTGCTCTAGAAGCTGTATCTGAGTTTCCCCTTTAAGCATCTCCCTAGCAAAAGCTGAGAAACAGCCCGGGGCATTTTAATTATTCTACTAACACTACATGGAAGGAGAAAGCAAAATGTGATATTAAAGGTGAAAGAGCACAGGAATGTTTCATTTTACTTTTTTCCTGGGATTTTTAAAGAAATCTCTTTGTTACATTTTCTTAATGGCCGTATGTGACACATGTGTGAATAAGACACTAGTCTTCTTATAAGAAAAGTGGGCTTAGTGGGAGTTTCTTTTTTTAATTAGGTGAATTCTCTCATGTGAAGGTCACTGTTGCACTATTCACACCTAGGTGGAAGCTTTCTGCTGTAATTTCTAGGTAAGCACACTTTGTATTTTATCCCCTTAATACCATGCTGATGTGAACTTCAGCATAACAAATCCTTGACAAGATTTATCTCCTGTTCTTACTATGTGAGAAGCAATCCAAAGTAGCCCTCCATTTCATACTGCCAGTAAGAGATTATTTGTTTACATCAGGGATACTTCTGTAATTTGCCCCTAGATTCTGAATTTCCAAGTCACCTACCATGCAATCCTAATGAGTTACCTTCATCTAAGTCTGTTGAAGTTAATGTGAAGGATGTAACTCTGGTAAAGACTGCACCACTGGTCTTGTTAGTAAAGGTAAAGGTTCCCTTGCTCAAAAGCCAGTCGAGTCCAACTCTAGGGTTGCAGTGCTCATCTCCGTTTCAAAGCCGAAGAGCCAGCGCTGTCCGAAGACGTTTCCGTGGTCATGTGGCCAGCATGACTAAACACCAAGGTGCACGGAATGCTGTTACCTTCCCACCGAAGTGGTACCTATTTATCTACTTGCAATTTCTTGCAACTGCTAGGTTGGCAGGAGCTGGGGCCAGAGACGGGAGCTCACGCCATCATGCGGCAACTCAGGTCTCGAACTGCTGAACTACTGACCTTCCACAGCCTGCAGTTCAGCGTCTTATCCACTTAAGCCACCGCAGCTCCAAACTGGTCTTGTTACTCAAGTGGATTCACTATATTAGGAATTCTCCATTGTTTGCTTTTTCATTTCTGAATTTTGTACAAAACAATGTTATGTGGATGTGCAGTTTTGCTCAGCTCGTTCAGTTCACTTGTGTCTCCCTTTCCCTCCCCCTGATGTTCAACAATAAGATCCTGCAAAAAAGAAAAGAAAAGAAACTCCATGCGAGCATATGCATGGTTGTCTCAAGATCCTTTTGATGGCATTCCACAAATATGCAGGAAAATATATGCACATCAATAAAACATCACACACAAAGAATCTTGGTACAATCATGTCTGGGATCACACCAAGATTGCTCTTTGGAGTATTTTATTGATGCACAGCTGCTGATCATGTGTGTGTGTGGAAAATTTAAATGAGCCACAAAAATTGTAAGCCGTGAAACATTGTGTATGGCCCCATACTAGAATTAGTTTGAGAAATTCTTCTAGTTAATCCAGAATTCAGGAGGATTGGAATGCAGAACAAACTCTTAGAACAATAATGGAATAGATTGGGGAAATACTCTTCTCCATAGTTTAAATGGACTTCTGTGTAAACAAATTACCTATATAAGGGTAGACATTTAGCTTACTGTTCCTCCTGACATGCTAGGCTTCCATGTGGAAGCAACAAAACAAAACAGTGAACTCACAATAGATGTCCTTCATGTTATCCTTCAGAGCTATCATTTCCACTTGGGTGAAATACAGAGAAGGGTCAGAGAGCTGCTAGATGGTGTGTGTGTGTGTGTGTGTCTGTGTTTAGCAAATGTGTGGTCCTTTGAATCTCTTTCAATTTATTTAACTTACATTCATTACCTCTCCTTTAAAAATAACAACCAACCCCCCCTCATTTTATACTTTCATATCCAGTGTTTCCCCCAAGAAAGATCTTTGAGGTTCAGGATTAAACGAGCAAGTGTGAAATTTTAAATAACATTTGTTGTTTCATTAATACAATTAAACTGGAAGTTTTTGTAAGCTTCCAACAGACATTTGTTGTGAAAATTCACTGTGGATGGAGTTACAAATCTATCAGTCGAATTATTTGCAAAGTTATTCCAATCTAAACTAGGGTTGCCGGGCAGTGCCTCTATGGTAAAACCAAAGACTTTCCATTGATTCATAGAGCAACCCCAGAGTTTCTAGTAATCCAGCTACCCTTTGTCACTTCCAGTAAGACATTCTGGTGCTGCGTTTTTGTTTTTTAAATTCTCCTGCTACCGCTTGGAGAGGCAGTGGGAAATGAGACCTGGGGTGAGGGAGATCCCTCACCCCCACCCACGCTAGGCAGCCCTGGTCTAAACTTATTGATTTCAACAGCAGTTAGACAATGGAACCAATTATGGGGTGATGTGGGGATTACTACTAGAGCTCTTCAAGCAGACGTTGGATAGCCATCCGTTGGCAATTTGATATATTTCCTAAACTCCATTTAAGGCAGCCAGGTTTCCTGCTATGACAGGAGGCTTCCTGCTGGCAACCCTCATTGTCCACTGTTGCTTAGAACATGGGTGTGAGAAAGTGTGTTTTAAAAAAAAAAATCAGCATTGTGATATCAGGTAGATATAGGAATCACAAGAAATTCTGTGGTAAAACCATAGAGTTTCTGGCTCTTTCTATAACTACTCAGTATTACTTCTGGGTTTCCCAGAAGTGACATCACAGTGCAAGCAACACTGTATGCCGTACATGTCCCTGTTGGTGTAGTGGTTAAGTATGCGGACTCTAATCTGGGAAAACCGAGTTTGATTCCCTACTCCTCCACTTGCAGCTGCTGGACGACCTTGGGCAAGCCACAGTTCTGACAAGAGCTGTCCGTGAAAAAGCAGTTCTTGAAAGAGCTCTCTCAGCCCCATCTACCTTGCAGGGTGTCTGTTGTGCGGAGGGGAAGGGAAAGGAGCTTGTAAGCCACTCTGAGACTCCAAGTCAAGGGCGGGGTATAAATCCAATCTCTTCTTCTTCTACTTGCACTAGATGGCTTTTCATACCTCTTCCAACACTAGAACTCTACTAAGGATTACAATTTAAATACAACGAGTAATTAAGTAGTCTAGTCTGATGCCATTTCTGGCAGTAGTTTCATGGACTTCCAGATGTGGGGGGGGGAACACATAGGAGAGTGTTTGGTCTAAATCTCAGCATCTTGTTATATGTAGTAATGCGAGCCTCAGCCAGTATCATATTCATACACACAACAGGCTTTCCATTTTACAAGCCCTCAATCCATGGAAGTCTTTGTTATCCTTGTTATTATGACCCTTGTTACAAATCAATCATTTCACATTTCCCACATTCTTTTGTAGTCCATTGTTTGATCAGCATCATTGTCATCCTCTAAAACCTTAGTAAAGTTGTCTCTGTTGTGTGATCAAGCACTAGCAAAGGTACAGCTGCATTTGCCAGCTATTTCTTAGGCTGAGTTTCTTGAATTATGGTCTCCCTTCCTACATACCATGTTTTATTACCACCTCTCCTACATGAGCAAACATCCTCCAGAACCTATCTCTATGAAGCCTAAGTAAAAGATCTTCTATTGTCTATATTACAGTTAGCTAGTTGCATTTGCAATTAATTTATATCAATTTTCTGATTAGATAAAAATATGCCCACTGTAGAATACAGGGTACTTCATGTTGTAACCACAAGTTAATACCCTTTAAAAGCGCTTAAGAGAGGTTTACGTGTTGAACTGGCCTCTTTATGACTTTTTCTACATACACGGTAAGTTTAATTATTTATATTAGTTGTTCATTTGTAAAATCCTGCCTTATTAGAAAGGTGGCCCTTTAAATACCTATAATTTTTGACTTGCTTATTTACCATTACAAAATACAAACTGCACTGATGGTGTTTATTAATAATAAAGATAGCAATAATAGTCATGTATACTTGACATCATGATTTAGTAATATATATATTTAATTATATAGTCATATTCACCCTGTGAAATAAAGGAGTCAGTATTAGCTGGCCCAGCCCATTGTTTGAACATATTAGGTGTCTACTGCTCCAATCACTGGGCAACCACAAGGTAGAATTGTTTTATGTGAACACCTGGGCAATTGCAAGCGTGTTCACTGATTGAAAGAATTATGAAATATGTAGATAGGCACAAACTGCATACAGGAGGACTGAGATCATGCTTGCCAGTCCCACACCCACATCACATGCCTGCAACAGGGCTTATGGCTTTGGCACAAATCTTAGATGCTGCTTGGCCATACAGTATTGATCAACCTTGCCTACTCCTCAAGTATAATCCAATGGAAAAAAATAATTGGAGAACCCATCTTGATGGGGGTTTATGGGCATTCATGGGTTCTAAATGCATGGACTATTTTCTCTATTATACCAGGGCATGGATCACATGCTTTGAGTCTACAATATCCAGAGGGGGGAAAAACATGTTTAGAGACTACACATGTATAACCAGTGGTCATAGGCCACTGTACAGATGGGAACTCTATTAGGTGGTAGTTGGGTGTGGTGGAGGGCCAGGGCCAGTAGGTGCAATCCATGCTTCCTGACATGTTTAGATCTGAACATCTGCACAGAACATGACCAGACCTGGAGGACCCAAGCTAGCCCAATTTTGTCAGATCTCAAAAGCTAGGCAGGGTTGGTCCTGGTTAGTACTTCTATGGGAGACCGCCAAGGAAGCCCACGATTGCTATGCCGAGTCAGGCAATGGCAAACCACTTCAGTCTCTTGCCTTGAAAACCCTATGGGGTCACCATAAATCAGGTGTGACTTGATGGCACTTTCCACTATCACCACCACAGGGCAAATGGCTTTGGCATATAAAGGCTCTGATATTCTTCATCCATTAACATTGATCAACCCTGCCAGTCCTCAATCATCATAATCCAGAGAACAAAACAGTAAACCTGAAGCAGAGAGTCTGCAGGAAAGTTGTTAATTTGGAAAAATCAGTAAGGATTATCTATCACCAAACAGCAGAGTTTATGAGGATAAATCCAGAGTATTATTTTGGATGACAAACTCAAATGTGTCTTTGTTATGTTTCTTTCTATTAGTGCACCCCCCCCCCCAATGTCTTCGGTTTGTCTCTTGGCTTGGGGCAAGTAACAATAGATATAGAATTAAATGTCAAATACCCTATTCGAAATCCAGTTAGATAATTAAAACCGAAAGCAGATGGCAAATCTCACCTCCACCTTAACTTCCATCTCCTAAAGACAACCCAACTGGAAAAAGACTTCTGGTGCTTATGAAATAACCTCAGGCTCAGGCTTTGGCAAATTGCTAGGGAGACCAGTTTTCATAGGTGAGAGTCTGCCATCATGGTGAACATTCCAAAGACTTGCATTCCAAAAGCAATGCACTGATAATATGATAGAGGTAGGCTACTCTGCACACTTTTTCACCTCTATGGTGAAATAAATTGTCTGCCCCTTCACGTTGTATACAATAGTATATGAAAGTCCTTTGCTTAGGAGTAAAGGACATGAGTCACATGAGTACAGTCTCATGCTCAGTCTCTCACATCTCCAGCCCTCAGGTAGCAGATATTAGGAATGAACGTTCTCTGCTTGATGCTCTAGTGAGCAACTTTAGTGAGAAGAAACTATACTGTGCTAGGTGGACCAATGTTCTCACTTGGTAGCTTCCTACTGAGTAGTGGATATTCCAGCAGTTGTATTATTTCTATAGCACTATCAATGTACGTGTTGTATAGAATACAAGAAGACAGGGAAGTCCATGCAGATATAGACCCAGTTCTCAGATCTCTTTCTTCCTTCCCTCCCCAAATAATAAGATTGTCTTAATGAAGCCTTCATCCTTTTTCCTTCCTACACCTTTTCAAACATGAAGCTGGGAAAAAGAATGCAATATCTGGCTATCGCATGGTAAACAGGCTTTGCTAAAATGTAGAACAGAAGAAAAATGTTGCAGATGCAGTATGAAAATATAGCTATTCCCCCTGCTGAAGTTGGGAAAAATGTTCACCACGTTGCCTTACCATAAGTACCAAAAGATGAAGCACATGGTTCAGAGACTGTTGCTTGTGTTCATATTTTTTTGGTTGCGCTGTTCGGTTTTAAATAAAAACCAGGGCATTTCCCCCCTGTTTGTTTTTTAGAGGATTTGAAACAATAATACATGGCTACAAAAGCCATTTGATTTATTGCTTCTGGAGTTCCCTAAATTCCCCAGACACTTACTTTTATGGATTTATTATTAACCTTTCTTGGATAAAATAGCAGAACAAATAAGGCAAAATCCTTGGTCACTTATTTTGTGCTAGTTAAAAATAACCTTGACCTACAGTGCAGCGTTGTGTAGCCTGCATGCTTTAAAGAGCCATTTGGAAAGCACATTCTTTTGATATATAAAAAGTGTTGATTGCTTTCTTGTCTTGATGTTGCATTGATGGAGGATGGAAAGGGCTTTTCTTTTGCAGTTCTTCTACTCCTGCAGGTTCATTCAGAGCCTCTATGCATACATGCTAGGTGGTCATTTGTCACTGTCGCTCGCATCAGCGGGTTGCACCTAGTAAGATGTGTGTGTGTGTGTGTGTGTGTGTGTGTGAGAAGGAAGAAACAATTTGGGGGGGAGGGGGGATCACGGCATAATGAAATCTGCATCCCGACATGCATTGCAAATGCTAAGCTCCAGTGTGAGCTGATTGCAACCCACACACTCTTGGCAAGGTGTCAGAGCTGCCGCTAGCTTTCTTTGATCCCCTGCTGAGAGAAAATGAAAACAGACAACCCTTATTATTCAACTCTAGAAAGCCAGGCAAGAAAAAGATGATATGGCTGCTATCTTTGAAAACTAAAGCTGCACTGGAGGGTTGGGGGGAAGGGTTATCATAGGTTATCTATGCATGTGCACATTTAACAGTCATGTTAGCATGCGCAGCATGCACGTTATTTGTCAAGGCATTGGACTGAGTGAAAGGTGGGTGGCTGGAGTGACAGCTAAAGCCCCTGTTGCCTGGCTGGAAGGGAAAACACAACACAAACATATAAATATTTTGGGGAAGGCTCATTGGTTAGAAGACTTGTGTTGAGTTATGCATCTCTCACACTGTTATCTCACCCTTCCTCCAAAGACCTCAAGGCCATGTACATGGTTCTTTCTCACCATCCTTACAACAGTTCTTTGGCTGAGAGAATGACTGGCCCAAGCTCCCCCAGCAATCTTCATGGCAAATTTGGACCCAGGTTTCCTAGATTCTACATTAGGTACTACACAACTCTGGTATGAAACTTGCTAGGTGCAATCTCTGACTCCTTAAAATGATCTCAGCTAGCAAGGATGAGAAAGGACTCTGAAGAGACACTATCAACATAGGCAGTACTCACCTAGATAGACCAATGTTTTGGAATTTAGAATAAGGAAACTTCATGAATATCACCTATTGAAAGGTACATTAAACACGCACAACATCAGACAAGCACCATTAACATTTTTAGGAAAGTCAAGCAGGTGATCTTTAGGCTTATTAGATCCTCAAATTCATACTGTTTAGTCTGACCTGTCTACCTCATAAGGCAAAGAGAACCATAGCACCTGGTTTAATGTGCAAAACCTAGTCATAAATGCAGTATAAATTCTAATACGCATTGCTATTGCTATCAAACTGTACACTGGATTGCAGCATTTATGCTATTCTGCTGTTTGTGATTTTTTAAAATACTGATATCCTGGTAAGTTATTAGCAAAGGCTTTCCACTTTATCTCTCCCTCTCTCTCTGTCCTGCTTTTGTCCTTGCTAGGGACTCAAAGCAGGTTATGCAAAAATATAACAAAAACACAAAGACCTAATGCAAAACTGAATTATTCAAGAGGGTTTTCTGAGCAGGTAGAAAGGTTACACCATATAAAATGGTTCAAAAACTTACTTTGATGAATGATTAGAGATTGTTTTATACCGCTAAGTGTAGCTTGCTGTAAATACATTCCTATTATGTAATTTGTGTACTGTTTAATGTGCCACATTAATAATTACGCTACACTTCAGTTATTTGTTGTGGTTCCAGACTTCTAAAGTCCTAACACTTTGCTTATCAAATGTCCCATTTTGTTGATAATCCACCTTGGGTCCCTGTGAGAAAGGCAGATTATAAATAAGATACAGAAAAATAGAAATATAATTTAGACAAGTGGAGAAACAATCACAAAATATACTGTGCACCTACTCTTGGGCAGGTCCTGGACCTTCTGGGGCAGCTCACTCAGGGCCAAAGCCTTGTCGCTCTGGGCTAAGATTCAAAGGTTAAGACCTCTTTGAAGGTCTTTTAAGACCTCTTCCACTCACACCAGAGGCCCAGGCTAAATACTTGTAAAAGGAAGGGAAGCAGAAGCTGATCCCAGGCCTTATGCAACTGACAGATGTGTTCCCAAGAGTCCCGTCTCTTGCTATCTAGTACATCAGTGGTTACCTTAGCTGACATGCTCAAGAGATGTGATCTTGAAAAGTGATGGTGTCTACACACACATACACCAAAATATGCACATTCAGATAGAATTCTTCCCCTCACAGTATAAGAGCTAGATGACCCTTCAAAAGAAGGGGTATTTGCAATCATATCCCTGTCTTGGAAATTAGCTCCATTCTTTCACCAGACTGGAGAACATAGGTGAATGGTATGGCAAAGTTTCCAACTGTGTGTTCTCTGTGCTCAGAGGGCAGTTTGTAAAAGCTGGAATGATGCCTTTTTAAAACTGAAATATGATATCACAAAAGTCCCCAGCATCTTTGCTATAACTAAATGGTTGTCTAGTAAAGTTGCTTCATAGCAGAACTTGTTTGAAGTATAATTCCCACTAAATTATTTTTAGAGATCATGAAAGGGAAGTGAAAGGTGACAATTTTACAAGGGCCTGGAAACCTGGATAAGTGGCATACATGATCCCATATTGCTGGCTAAGCGCCGTAACAATAAAATTCATTCATTCATGATCCCACTTTCCCTATTAACTTATTTATTTCATTCTTGCACACTGTATCTAAAAGTGCTTCCAATACAACACAGACTGGGAGCAACATTTTACAAATCTGTTTGTCAGTTCTCCCTCTGCTAACTTCATTGACTTAAAACATCTTCCACTTTGGGGACTGGTTTCTATAGATGATGTATTCTACTGATCAGTTGTTTAAAATCTAGTAAGACCCTGTGGGGCTGAGGCATAGAGGAATGGCTGTCAGTAATGGTGTGACCTCACTTCCAGGAAAACCCAGTATTGATATCACACCTATCAAGGAATTTCTGGACACTCTATGGGTTTATCACAGAGTTTCTTACAATTCCTAGAGAGGGCGTGACATCACTTCAAGGTTTTCCCAGAAGTAATGACATGCTGTTGCTGACAGTGTTGGGGTTTTTTTAAAAGTATTTTCTTTCTCCTGCTGGCCACTGGAGTGCTGGCTCATTGCAACCTACATTCACCCAGGCTTATTTACAGTTTGATGGGCCCCATTAATTTAACCTTATATACAGTCATTGATGCTTCAGGGATAATTCCATGTAGTTGAAAACAGGCTACAGTTGTTTCCATCTATAAGAAAGGGGATAGAAAGAATCCTGCAAACTATCATCCAGTCATTCTGTCTTCGGGACCCAACCAAAATGAATTCAGGAAAGGGAGCTCAGCACTGCATCACGTTTTTACCTTAGCTCACCTAGCTTGTAAATACATGTGGAACAAGAATTGGAAATGTTATGCCATATTCATTGTTTTGCAGGCCATCTTTAACTCTGTTTCTCAGAAATGCCTATGGGATAAATTGGCCACAACCGTAATTCCAACCAGGCTCCTCTGTCTAATTAGACAACTACATACTTCATCTAACTTGAATGTGTGTTAATCCCATAGCTGTTACATGTGGGTTGCAGCACAGCTGCATTCTAGCTCCCAGTTGTCTAATCTCTATTTGTCTAATTTGCATTTGATATTTATGCTCAAAGATTTGCCAGCCTTTCAATTTCTATATTACTGTAAGTGAATGACACCACATTTCTTTCTTTGGCAGCAGTCAATATCCAACATGCTTTAAATCCTTTTTCCTCATATCTCAGAATCACTGTGAATTAACTATTCAAAATCAAAAAGTAGTTTTGTTTGCTTGTTTTTTCCCAAGCCAAGGCAACAACAGCTGTGATCCTAGTCTCTAGATAGTCATCAGTTTGAGCAAGTCTGTGTTTTTAATTACTTGAGTATCCTATTCCACGCCTCTCTTTCTTGGAGTTTCCATCTGCAACATACCTTGACTAGTACCAGAACGTTGTTGGCTGCTGTTCAAAAATGTTGTAGGATTTCTTTATTTATTAAAAATATACATTCACACATTTTGATTACAAAGAACCTACAAAGAGGCTACAAAGAGAATGAGAGGAAGCAATTAAATCCTAACCAAAGTTCACAATTAATAACGCTATACAGAAAACTGCACAATTGTGATTTTTTGGGTTTTGACCCATTCCTTGGGACTGTAGGAGTTAAATTGCTAAGGAAGTAGCTAGATGCATCCTGGTATTAGTGTCTTTCTCTGTAAATGTATACACTGGGAGTTGGATCCAGCACAAAATTTCCACCTGTACTTTCAAGAAAAATAAGTCAAGCTCATTGTATCCCTATCTGTATTTCTGCTTGCACAAGATCTTGTGCTACCAATTCCTGGGCATTATTTAGGGAAGGAAGCTCTATGGGTTGCACAAGGTCTTGCACAAGCGGAACTACACAAAGTCAGTTTATGTTTCCACTTGTGTATTGTTGGATCCCAGCCTTGATGTTAGAAGTATGTGCAGGATAAAGCTATTGAAGAAGCTTCCTCGTTGACTATTGGCAGGAGAATAAAAACTGAGACAGTGATCCTTTGTCATTCGAACACATGTGTGACAAGGCACACAAGGATCTTTGCTTTCATCTGTGAAATTTTTGAGGGCGACTATATGAAAGGTTTGTACAGTGAGGCCAACAGCAAGGTGCAAGCAGTGCCTAGACAGTCTGGAAGTGTGTCTGGAGTCCTGAATTGCTATCAGTTTTGGACTCCCAGGTATTAGAGCATCAGGAGAGAGACATATGTGAGAAAACTACCTCTGCCTGTTTCTGGTAGGAATTAGAATTACACCAGGAATGTTCCAGTGATAGTGTCTGGGGTAAAGAGTCACTAACCTGATGACAGGAGAAGTTGAAAATAGGGAGGAAGAGCCAATCATTTTGATGGACACTGTCAATGGATTCCAGGTTCTGCCGCTGAATCAGTTGCGGGGAGGGAAGAGTCAGAGGCAGTTCAGACAAGGAAAACTTTGCTTTAAATTTGAAGTCAAACTCATGGTGTTGTTGGTTTGTCTGTAGTTTGGCTTTTCAAATTTCAGGAGGTGTGAAACAGATTTCAATTGAGAGGGACAAGATTCTCAGTGAAATTTAAAGGCCTGTTATTCTATACTGCAAAAAACCAAGGCATTCTTTATTTATTTCAAGTATGTAAAAACCTACCTTTGTCTTGACAATTCAGGAGAGTTTTGTAGGCACTTTTTCATACATTTTGATATGACAACAACGTTATAAATCCCCTTCAAACACTTGTATGATGAACATGTGTAGAGGAGAGCAGGATCATTCCCACTTGTCCCCACCCCCGCTGTTAAGTCAAAAGTCTACAATAAGCCACTTGTGCATTAAATGTTTGCTTATAATTAGGATTGCTAGGCCTCCCATTATGCTGGGAAGCTTTCTGTCATTAACTGATATTGCCTGCCAGTACTCCAAGTGGCAGCAAGAGAAAACTAGAAATAAAAGGCTGCAAACCTCTGTGCTGGTATATTACTTCTGGCAAGGGCGTAGACTTTCCAATTTCCCGGTGAGGGGCTGGGGCTGGCCCATGAAGCATGGCAGTCTCGGACAGGGGGAGGGTCCTCGGTGCAGCTGCCCCCATATCCCTGGAGATGCCTGGCGCGGCCCCCTCCCAGGTCAGGCCTTCCTGCAGCCTCCCCCCCTTCCAGGTCTGCCAGATGGACACACACATCCCTGCCTGGATGGAAGGAGGGCCTCCGAGCCTGGAAACTGACCGCAGCAGTACAGCACTGGGAAGGGGGAGCGCAGCTGTGCGTGGGTCTGGGACACAAGCAATTGGCAGCCAGCGTTGTGCCTTGGGTAGGATGGCAGGAGCCGCCTTGCCACTGTTGAGGGCGAAGCAGCTTCTGGGCAGGGAGGGGGGAGGACGCCCAGCCCCGTGACATTCAGCTCTGCGCCTCTGCCCTGTGCCCCAAGGCTGGCAAGGCCTGAGGGTCCCTGCGCTCCCCGCCTGCTGCTGGTCTGCAAGGTGAGGAGAGCCCCCCCCCCCACTGGGCACCGCCTGCAGAGGGTCTCCGCATGCTCCCCACTGCTTGTGCCGCAAGATGCCAAGAAGAGCCCCCCGGAGGCAGATCAGGTGCCTGGGAAGCTGCCCCACTGTTTGCGCCGCTGCCTCGTCCACTAAGCTTTGCCACACGGAGCTGAATGGGGCTGCGGACTTCGACCCTCCCAAAAATTTTGGGGAGGTTCACACACTCCAGCCCCCCCCCCCGGTAGATTACGCCTGTGACTTCTGGGTACAATCAGGAAGTGACAATGGGTAGCTTTAGGAATTGCAGAAAACCTATGGATTTATTATAGAGTTTTGGTTGATTCTTAGAGCTACCCATTGTCACTTGTGGATTGTACCCAGAAGTGATGTAGTGAGGTCAGTGATGTTGCTGGCATCAACCCCCCCCCCCAATGTCCTCACCTCACCCCCAACATACTGCTGCTTGCCGGGCTCAGCCTGGAAACCCTAAATGATGAATCTGTGTGATCAGAATCCTGCTTTTTGCATAATTCTTGTTCCTATGGAGAAGCCAATGTGAGTATAGATTTACTGCAGATATTCATGCGAATACATGGATGTTGGGAAGTGGATATGGTTGCCAACTCCAGGTTGGCGGGATTACTGGAGGTTTGGGGTGAAGCCCGGGGAAGGGAGGGTTTGGAGAGGGGAAAGACCTCATTGGGTATAATACCACAGAGTCCACCTTCCACAGCAGCTCTTTTTTCCAGGGGAACTGATCTCTGTCATCTGGAGATCAGTTGTGATTCTGAGAGATTTCCAGGCCCCATCTTGAGGTAGGGAACCTTAGAAGTGGGGACAGCAGTCACAATCCCACTGACTTAACATCTATTCAGTGAACTTGTAGCCAAGCATTTAATGAGGGCTACAAACACAGACAAAAAAATCAATATTTATTTTAGTAAAGAGATTTTGTAAAACAAATGGGCTCCCCCCCTTCAGATTATAAACCCACTGCACACACTAGGGTGGCCAGGTCTCCCACTATAGCAGGACACCTCCAAACTGGATCCTCCATTCCCTGCCAGTGCTCAACAGGGTGGCTGGGGAGAAATGGAGGGAGTGATTTGGTGTCACTGGGCTGGCAATCCTAACATGAACCATGTATCTGTATATGCCATATGACATAGTGCACCACTGATTTGTCCAAAAGTACAGGTATGCCTAAATAAATACAAGTATGTTATTCGGGGAAAGGCTCTTCTTCCTTCTGTGTATGACAGTCCTGGTCAATAAATTCTTTTGACATCTTTGACTATGGTACAGCAAGCAAAGCTGTTGGCTAGGTTAGAATGCTCAGGCAAACCATAACCAAGGCTGCTTCTACAAAAAGGATTTCCCACATTTCAGCCACTGGACTGTGCCTTTCCCCCCACAGTTCCACATAACCTGTTGTCCTCTGTTTCTGCACAGACTGTTAATGGCCCCCTCTTTACACACACATGCACACACACACACACCCCTATTTTATTTTAAACCTGTTTTTAAAAATGCTATTTCCTGGGCAGGACACTTTCCATGTGAGCAGTTCCTTCAGTTAGAAAGGGAAGCAGCACAACTGTAAAACTTAGCTGAAGAGTTAGTGGAGGGAATGCACTACACGTGTGAAAGGGAAACCACCATTAAAAATGGAGAGAATATGGATTACCCTGGGATGTCTGGAATCTTACTTGTAAGGGCAATTTCACATAGAACCGTCTTGGCAGCCAGACTACCAAGGAAGATCTCCTTGGTACAGTCCAGGGAATCTAGACATTGCCTGTGCAGTTCTGACACTCCTTTTCCTTGTATTTGTCATTTGTATGCATGGGGAGAAAGAGCCTTTTAGCACTATGAAAAAGGTACAGCCTTCCACAACCATTAAACATCCACAAGTACGTTTTAAAAATAATCTGTTCTTTTGCTTAAAGTGGAATAATGGCTGGTTGAGTCTATTTTTAAAAGCTGCATTTGAGATGCATCTTCTCCCCCACCAAAGGGGTTTACCTGGCTTGATCTGATTTAACAAGACATTTTAGTGTCCCATTATGGGAAAGGAGAGGAGAACGAATGTGGTCGTGTGCTACTGCATGCCAGAATGTAGAAGCTCCGAAGAGATAAGATAACCTTGCAAATAAACAACAGATGGCCGGTGGCCTAATGCTTTGCTGTGGATGAACATGACAGGGATTTATTCCTTCAGCTTGCCGAAGGAACCTTGAACAGGCTGAAGCTGCAGAAATGTATGGCCCGCCAGCAGTCGGGGTTTGTAGCAGGGATTCATTTGAAGCAGATGGTGTTCGAATGCAGCTATATTATTATGCAGCTGTTTCCCGTCTTACTTGTGTAATGTGTGAGATTCAGAATAAATTTCCCAGAGGGATTCTTGGATGAACCGTCAGTCTCGAATGTAGTATTCTCAGAAGAGAGGAGATTCTTTCTTTCCAAAAAGCACACAAAAACATCAGGCCTGACAGTTTTATGTCAGCCTTACTGTAATATTTTGGTGTCGATGTCAAGGCCCTTAAAAGCACTGCCCTGGTGCAATGAGATCAGTGTCTTTTGCCCAAGATGCTTGTAGCCTACCCAATTTGAAAATGAAACACTAGTGTGTATGCTTCAGTGCTTAAAAATCTGATGAATAAATGGCCTAGGATGCCTTCCCAGGAAATCTCTGAATGAGATAGGTGTGCATCTGATAGTTACCCAAGTATATGGCAACTTCAGTCTCTGCTAGTTCTCTTCCCATATATATGGCAGTCCAAGCGATCAAAGCACAAAGATGCTCCGACAGGTAGAACAGCAGAGCCTTTAGAACAGCTCTAAGCTCACATCTTCTACTTCTAGTCCCTTTCAATGAATGGGATACTGCGAAACTGGCTGGGAAGGCTCAATAGCAGCAGGAAGCTATGTGCACACTTCAAAGTACTCTGCAGTGGTTTTCTTCTGCATGCATGGAAAGCTCCAGCTCACCGCTAGGCAGTTATCACAGCAAAATTCTCCAATGAATGCAGATCTTTTACTGACTTTCACTTGTGCTTTTAATTTCCTTTTCAGTCCCACTGGTGATCCAATGGCTGTGTTTCTGATGCACACACAGACTTCTAGACAAGTGAGAGTTCTGCCCATCCACTTCAGTGTTCTGACATGTGATGTTGTGCTTCTCCCAGTAGTGAGGTGAAGCCCATGTTTGGGTTACAGATCTATCAATGGTGGTGGTGGGCAGTTCCGTCAAGTTGTAGCTGATTTATGGTAGAGTTTTCAAGGCCAGAGAGACTAGCTTCTGCTTTATTGAAGGGAGGCATGCACATTCTGTGACCCTGATCCAAAACAAATCACTTGGCTTTCTGTTACTGTGAATAGAATAATAATTCTTACTGAAGAATAATTGTTAACTAGGAAACAGCCCAGATGAATTAGTACTAACCAGTAAAAAGACTTTAAGAATATTTCTACTGCCCTGACCTGGTAGCCCAGGCAAGCCTGATCTCGTCAGATCCTGGAACCTAAGCAGGGTCGACTCTGGCAAGTACTTGGAAGGGAGACCTCCTTGGAATACCAGCAGTCGGGAGGGGGGCAGGCTTTATTCAGCCACCTCTCTGAATATCCTCCAGGCCCCCAGTAGGGGTCAGTCACCAGAGTCGCCATGACTTCCTGGTGCACACACACACACACACACACGCAGATATGAAAAATACAAAAAAACCTTCTACTAACCACCTCACCCCCCAAAAACAGACTCACTGGATGCTTAATCGGTGAAGGATAATTAGGGAGAGGAGGGAGGTGAGACAAGTCTCCAGATGGTTTCATCTTTCTGCACCTGCACTAATTAAGAAAGTGATTTTAATCCCCAGATGCTAAAATCCAACTAGCTCCAGCTCTTGATTTTCATGCCATGCCATGCCATGCCATGCCATGCCATGCCATGCCATCCTGTCCTCTCCTCTCCTCTTGCTGCCTCCTCAGAGAGGGAAAAAATAAAGCAGGAGAGCAGGGACAGAGTTTTCAGAGTGGCCCAGTCCATTCTCCTGATCAGGCTGAAGGTACAGATGCTTAGTAGATCAAAGGGCACAGAACTGACTAGATCTTTTGGGGAGTATTCCTCCTAAGCAGGTATCATTGGAAGCAAGTCCCATTTTATTCATCAAGACTTCTCCCAAGTTTTCTGTTTCTGTTGTATATGAGCTTTTTAAAAGTTAATATTAATTAATTTCATAGCTCCATGGCATGCATTTTAATGGGGATTACAACTGCCTTTCTTCCTTACTAATAATTTTTTCCCATGTGTATAGCACTATCTGCAGACTGAACTTGGGAGTGCTGCTCAACAGAGTGGTCACCTTAGAAAATCAGGTGGCTGCTATGGTTCATAATGCTTTCTCCCAGCTTTGGCAGGTGCACCAGTTGTGTCTATTCCTGGTTCAGCCACAGTGATCCATGCCTTATACTGGGCTGTTGCAATATGCTCTACATGGACTGCCCTTGAAGAGTGGTTGGAGGCTACAGCTAATGTAAAATGCTGTGGCTAGATTGCTAGTTGGGCCAGTTTTCAGGAGCGTATGACTCTAATCTTACAGCCATTACACTGGCTTCCAATTCGCTCCTGGGCCCAATTCAAGGTGTTGGTTTTGATCTTTAAAACCCTACATGGTTTGGGACCAGGGTATCTGAAGGACCATCTTCTCCCATACATTTCTGCCCTGGAACGAAGATCACAGGGCAAGGCCTTTTTGACTGTCCCATTGGCAAAAAAAGCTAACCTGGTGGGTACACGAGAGAATTCCTTTTCAGTGGCAGCCCAACAGTTATGGAACAACCTCTCCAGGGAGCTGTGCCTGTCCCCCTCACTCTCGATCTTTAGAAGGCAGCTAAAGATGGTTTTATTTATAATGGCATTTGATTAGTTCTTCTGCCTACTAGCAGTTTTAAATTATTGATTTTAACTAGTGGCTTTTATGCATTTTATGTTTTGTCTTTTCTTATTATTTACATTGTAATCCAAGTCGAATTTCTGTAAGGTAGAAATGGGGGCTATAAATGTTTTTAGATAATTAATTACTCCATTAATCATAGTCAAATCTGTGGCTTTATGTCTTCTAAGGAACAGTCTAGTTTACAACCTTGAAGATCAGCAAGAGAAGAGTGTGCTGTGCCAATTTTTTGCCCCCTCTATGCTTGTTGGGTTGTCCTCCTAGACTGATTGACTCTGGCAGAACTTAAGATTTCATCTCCTGAGGCATGTTTGTCCAGTGTGGAACCCTGGTGTTTTGGGAGGGTAGGCTTTTAAAACAGACCTGTTTTATTGGGGGAGCGGGAGTGGATGGAGATTTTAAAATGGTGTAAGGTATTAATTTGATGTATTGTGTATTTTGAGCTCGGTTTACTGAAATCATTATATGTAATGGTTGTCTGGTGCAAAATGATACCAAGGTTGTGGGCAACTGGTATGGTGGTGAGAGAAGAGTTGGTGAGGATCTGTGCAGGTGGGGACATGATGCTGCTCCACTAAGGTATAAGTTTCATCCTATTCAAAGAGATATGAATGGAGGGACTCCTGTTTCCCCACTTTGACCTAAGTGATGGGCCTCTGGGGGAAAAAGGTTATCTCTGTTTCATGAATCAATTAGTGATTGAGAAGTTGACCTGGATTGTTTCACTGAAACCTAGCCAGACCAGATGAGCCTCTACATTGATACAGCTGATGCCAAATGAGTATACATTCCCTCATCATCTTCCAACTGGGGATGGGAAGTGGCTATAATCTTTCTTGAGGTTTTCTCCTTGTGCAGGTATCTGGTACAAACCCTGGCTAGCATTGATTGCATGTTTCTTATGTTGTGTACCATTCCAGAGCATGCCCTGGCTAAGTTGGTAGCAGTGAGCTTGGGCCTGGTACTGAAGGCTTCTGTGATGGTGGTTCTGTGACACTTCACCACTCACACCAAGCTTACCTCGTCTGATTATGCTCAGGATTGCATGTCAACCGTAGCAACTACTGGATTTTATGAAGTTGTATTGGCCTATGTAGGAGGGACTGGCGTGATGTGGTCCATGGGGTCGCGAAGAGTTGAACTCGACTGTCCTACTGAACAACATGTAGTGTGTATGTAAAATGTCATACACTGAATGTACTTTTCTTTATGTAGGTGACTGGGTAAGAGCTGAGAGCATGGTTGTGGTCAGAACACTACCTACTGAAGGAATGGATGGGTTTGTCATTCTTTGCCCCTCCCACCCACAGGGGCAGGAACTAAATTTGAATGTTTCATCCTTGGAGACTTACACAGCATATTGGATTCCAGGATGCAGTAGTGAATTTTGACAGTTACAGCAGTGGTTCTATTAAAGCCTGGAGTCAATGTGGAATAGTGAACTATCTGGAACTAAGGATTGCTCTCCAATTTAGACTTGCTAGGTCCCTCCTGGCAATTGGCAGAGAGTGGGGTGGGGACTTTCCAAGATAGGGAAGGAGACCCATGCCATGTTGCTGGTGAAGTAGTGACATCCCTTCTGGCTTGCACTGGAAGTGACACCATCTTGTTGTGATGTCACAGAGATGCTGTGGTATTTGGCCAAAAACTCTATGGTAAAAATGGCTTCTACTATAGAGTTTTTGCCCAAATATCAGAGTGTCACCATGACATTGCTGACATGTTGATGTCACTTGCAGTACATGTTGCCAGTGACATAGCCTGGGACTCCCTCCTGCTCCTGGTAAGCCCCCCTGGCAGTGCAGGACAGGGCCTGGGGTTGGGGATTTCCTCCTTCCAGTAAGGGGCTGGCAACCTAACTCCAATGCCATCTACCTACTTTCAATAGACTTCCCTTTCCCTTGTTAGCGTATGGGGATGACCAGAGCATAATTGATGGAAAATTCATGCCAAGTCAGCCAGAAGATGCTATAATGTTAGTTTGAAAGCCTATGAAGTGGCAGTTGTGCTATCATGGAGAAACACACCTTTTTCTACTCTATCATTGCAACAGCTGAATAATGGCCAGTTCAATATGGTTTATGATCTCCTAGCACCTAGATCTGATCTTCTTGGAAAAGGTAACAGTGGGAATCTGTGGTGCCCTTTCTAGGCTTTGCTGGTAATTTCAACGATCCATTTGGATTTAGGAACCATTTTGTTTGTAGATCCGTTTCCAGAAGTATTGAAAGTGCTACTTGTCACAATTTCATAGATAGTTTGGGGTTGGTCTCCCTGACTAATGTGGAGAAGGTGCCTGAGGCTGTGAGGGTCACAACCCACAACTAAGGATGCCAGCCTCCAGGTGGGACCTGGGGATCCCCCAGAATTACAACCCATCTCCAGACTAAAGTAAGCAGTTTCCATGGAGAAAATGGATGATTTGGAGGGTGGATTCTATGGTCCCTGTCCTCCCCAGGCTCCATCCTCAAATCTCCATGAGTTTCCCAAGCTGGATCTGGCAATCCTATCCCCCTATACCCTGCTGGTGGCCAAGGGGTACCTGCCAACCCCACAACAGAGTTCCTTGTCTTTCTTGACTAATTAAAATGTTCTTGGAAAAATTACAGAAGCCTTTTGTGAGGATCATTAATTCTTCTTTGGTAGATGGAAATTTCCCTTCATTTTAGAGAAGGCAGTGGTTAGATCTTTGTTGAAGAAATCATCATGGTCAAATATTATCTGGCCAATTATTACCCTGTATCTAATCTCCTGTTTTTAGGCAAGGCGATTAAGCAGATAGTGGAAGAGCAGCAACTGAATAAAGGCATCCATCTCTGCTGATCCTTTTGGATCTGTCTGCTGCCTTTGACATAGTGTGTTTTTATTGTTCTTTTAGAGTGATTGGAGATATTGACAGGCTACTCAGTGGTTTCAAGGTTTTTATTTAAACAAACTTAGAGAAGCATTACTAAACTTCTGTGTGGGCTCTTAAATGCTTATGCTTATGTTCCACCACTGAATGAGATAATCCAAATCTCTGAATTTGGATGCAATTAGTATGTTAATGACACCTAGCTATGAATGTATTGACCTAAGCCATGCCCTCCCCCCCATCTCTAGTCTCTCTGCTGGGCCAGTGACCGGGTGCCATGGTCGAGTGATGAAGAAGAGCAAGCTTAAGCAGGATTCTGGAAATGTGGTACTGATAATGAAGTCTGATGCCTTGGATGGGATTCATCTATCTTTTCATGACATTGGGAAGTCATCCTTAGTAGACTATGGCTGCGATCACACACACTAAATAATCCGCTTTCAATCCACTTTCAATGTACTTGCCAACTGGATTTTACTGTGTGAACTGGTAAAATCCAGTTGGAAAGGGCACTGAAAGTGGATTGAAAGTGGATTATTTAGTTTGTGTGACTGCGTCCTAAATTAAAAATCCAGGGGTTTTATTTGACCTCATTTTATTGCTGGAAGAACAAGTTGTCCGGGTGGGTAAGACTGCTTTCCCACAAGCCAAATGCATTGTCCACCAAGCCTCTTGGACAGGGCTGACCTTTGTATCCCAGTTAGGATTGTCAACTCCGGGTTGGAAAATACCAGGCGATTCTGTCAGCCCTCTCACTATCCTGGTTGCCCTCTGCTAGACATGCTCGAGCTTGTCAACATCCTTCCTAAAATGTGGTGCCCAAAACTGGACACAGTACTCCAGGTGAGGCCTGACCATAGCAGAATAGAGTGGAACTACCATCTCCCATGATCTGGACACAATGCTTCTGTTAATGCATCCTAAGATTGCATTAGCTTTCTTCACAGTCACATCGCACTGCTGGCTCATGTTTAGCTTGTGATCAACCAGAACACCTAGATCCCTTTCACATGTGCTGCTATCAAGCCAAGTCCCTCTCATTCTATATCTGTGCTTTAAATGTTTTGTACCTAATTGTAGGACTTTGCACTTATCTCTATTGAAATTCATTTTATTTGTCTCAGCCCACTGTTCCAGCCTATCTAGATCATTTTGAATCCTGACTCTGTCTTCTTCAGAATTAGCAATCCCACCCATCTTTGTATCATGCGCAAATTGGTAAGCATCCCCCCTATGTCTCTTCCTCCAGGTGATTTATAAAAACATTGAACAACACTGGGCCCAGGACCAAACCCTGCAGCACTCCACTCAAAACTTCCCTCCATGTAGACACAGAGCCATTTACGAGCACTCATTGGGTATGATTTTTCAACCAACCATGAACCCATCCAACGGTTGCACCATCCAGCCCATATTTAACCAGCTTATCCTCAAGGATCTCATGAGAAACTTTGTCAAATGCTTTACTGAAATCTAGATACACTATGTCCACATCATTGCTAGAGTCAACCAGTTTAGTAACTCTGTCAAAAAAGGAGATAAGGTAGGTCTGGCATGACATATTCTTGATAAACTCATGCTGTCTACTACCAATTAACTCATTCCGTTCAAGGTGTTCATAGAGTGTTTAATTTTTCCAGGTATTGATGTCAAACTGACTGGCCTGTAATTTACTGGGTCTGTCTTTTTTCCCTTCTTGAAGATTGGGACAACATTCACTCTTCTCCAGTCTTCCGGCACAACACCAGTACTCCAGGAAATCTCAAAGATTAGAGCCAGAGTCTCTGAAATAACATCTGCAATTTCTTTTAGCACCCTGGGATGCAAGCCATCCAGCCCTGGAGATTTGAAAGTATTTAAGGCAGCTAGATGCTCTCTAACCATCTCCTTACTTACTCTGGACTGGCAGTTCCTCCTTCCTTCATATGCCCTGCATTCTTCAGTTTGCATACACTTCTTGTACTCACCCTCAGTAATTTGTCTCTCCTTCCATTTCCTGTACATTTCCCTTTTTAGTCTCAGCTTTTCAGAGAGTTCCTTGTTCAGCCATCTCAGCTTCATTACCCATCTCCCATCTTTCTTTCTCACCGGGACAGTTTGCGATTGTGTCTTAAGCACTTCATTTTCCAGTATCTCCCATCCTTCCAGTGCAGAGTTCCCACTATGGGATCCTACCTAATATTCCTCTGAGGTTTTTTGAAATCAGCTTTCCTGAAGTCCAGGATACAAGTCCTACTATGTCCATATTTCGCATCCTTCTTTATGTCAAATTCCAAGCTGACATAGTCTTAGTTTAGTTTAGTTTATTATTGCAGTCTTGGGACCAATGTACAGAGTAAGTGCTGACATGGTCATTATTCCCCAAGGATCCCACAACGTTCACTTCATCAACCAGTTCTTCCCTGTTAGGATTAAATCCAGGATAGCAGATCCTCTGGTTCCCACCTCCACCTTCTAGGAGATGAAGTTGTCTGCAAGACTATTCAAGAATCTGCAGGATGCCCCATGTCTAGCAGAGTTAGATCCTTACCCACACACTTTCAACAGGGCAACTCTCGAAATCCTGAATGTCAGTGCAAGTGTATTCATTCTTGACATATAGTGCCACCCCGCCTCCTTTTTTGTTTATTCTGTTTCATTTGAACAAGGTATATCCTTCAATCGTTGTGCTCAATATATGAGACTCATCCCACCAAGTCTCAGTGATACCTATCAGAGCATACTTACTTTCCAGTATTTGAAGCTCAATTTCATCCTGTTTATTTCCCATACTTTGTGCATTAGTATAAAGACATCTCAGATTACAGACATCCTTTCCTACCATAGGTCCCTTCGAATTTACCTGAAAATTACTGAACTCACCTCTCTCCCATTAATTTATTCTCTGTTCCCTCCCTTTCTTGAACATAGTGTTGGGGATGTCGCACAACATCAGGCTTTTTCTTCCCACCCCTGATGGCTTCAGTTTAAAACCCTCCTGATCAGGTTCACAAGTCTTCCAGCAAAGACATTCCTCCCATTCTTTGTAAGGTGCACCCCATCCATCACCGACAGTCCCTCATGTCGGAGGTACATACCATGGTCCAGGAAGCCAAATCCCTCTCATCGGCACCATCTACATAACCAGCCATTCACCTCCAGTATCCTGTTCTCCCTTCTAGCTCCATGGCCTTCAACAGGTAAAATGGAAGAGAACACCACCCGTGCCCCCAGATCTTTTACCTTCTTGCCCAGAGCCTCGTAGTCTTTGGCAATCCATTCAAGGTTTCTTTGGGCCATATCGTTTGTTCCCACATGGATCAGCAGGAGCGGGTACCGGTCAGAGGTTTTGACCAGTCTTGGAAATCTCTCAGTCGCATCTTGGATACATGGTCCAGAAAGACAACAAACCTCTCGAGATTCCTTGTCCGGTCTGCACACAACTTCTTCTGGACCTCTCAGTAGGGAGTCACCAACCACCACTACTTGTCTCTTCCCTGTGGGATAGCTTGGTTCCTTCTCTGCCTATGTGTTTGCATGTCAGTTACATCCTTTTGATCTGTATTCTGATCTTCCACCATCAGAAGTGGCTGGTAGCAATTTTGCAGCTCCACTGGCTGTGAGTGTTTTTATAATTATAAGCCCAGGAGACCTCCAGACATCACCAGGAGGTTGGCAACCCTAATTCTCAATCAATTTGGGCTGGACTATTGTAAGGTAATCTGTGTGGGGCTTCCATTGAACAAACTTTGGAAGGTTCAGATAGTTCAAAACAAGCCTGCTCCTGTTAACCGGGGGGGGGGGGGACATTTTCATCACATTATATCACTTTTAAAGCTTCCTGTTTGCTTCCTGGCTCTTTTTAAGGTGCTTTAAGACCTACACATCTAAATGATCATCTCTCCCTGTAGTATTCGCTTGCACAGCAACTGCATTCCTCAAATCTGTTAACTAAGCCTTCCCTGATAATGACAAATCTGGCTACTATCTGCTCATTTTTCCCCATAGAAACCCCACTACTCTTGAAGGAGCACACAATAGTGATCCATAAAAACTTGGCACTGTTGGTTTTTAAGCAGATAAGACTCTTCTGTTTCAGAGGGCTTCTAGTAAAGACTTTAGGCATAGATACATATAAGATGCAATTTATGTGTTTTTGTGATATATTGTAGTAATCTGTTTTTCACCCCCTGTGATGGACTGCACTTTAATGAAGCTTAGAAATGCTGTACAAATGGCTGAAGGACTGTGAAGGATTAATTCTTCACAGAAAGAGAGAGCCTTGAGAGCTGCATGCTGAGGAGAGAGTCAGCCAGATTTTTGCCTTGACTGAGTTGATTCTGATTTCAGCTTTAACTGAGAACAATTTTACACAGACAGAGTACTGGGGGAAAGTTGGCAAGGAAGTTTGGGAAGTTCAGATTCAGGCCAAGGAAAAGGGATAGATTTTCTAGAGTGAGAGGAGAATTTTCGTACCCAGTGAAACAAGGAGTTAGCTTTGAAGATTGGAGAGACCCCTGGTCTGGTCTGGTTAGAAACTGCCTGTAGAAACCTTAAGAACTAGTTAAAAACTCAAGACGAGTACTGGTGTTTCAAGAGAAGTGGTTTGGGTACTGGAAAGAATGTACCAGCCTTCTGGAAATTAAAAGAGTTAGAGAATACTTAAAAGTGTACTGGAGTGTTTGGAAGACACTGGAACAAAGATTTTAAAACACTGGAATAAAGATTTTAAGTTAACTGTGAATAGTTTAAGAAACTCTAATTAGCGTGGAATATATGAACTAAAGCCTCTGTGTGTACTGGTTTTACCTCAGAGTTACCTATATTGAGTTACCTCAGAACTTTCAACCTCTGATTTCACCTGACCTTAAAGAAAGTATTTTGTTATTTTTGAATAAAATGTTTTGTTAATTTTGAATTTCAAAATGTCTCAAGTGCCATTTTCAGTAGTTTAAGTTAAGGGTTGATTCTGACCCTTCCCTCAGGTTCCTGGGCTGAGCCAGCAGTAAAATATCATGCTGAGAGAGGGTGGGAAAGCCAGAGTTCTTCAGGAAAGAAGAAAAACAGACTACTAGGACTGCTCAGTCAGAAAGAAAAAATGGAGGGAAAATCTTGCCTCTGAGAGAAGGAAGTGAATGGGGCTGTCATACCACCCCCAAAATTGTCTGTGTATTGTGTACATATTATTATCCGTGATTAGCTGAATTCTGCATTCTCTGCTCTAAAGTATAAATGCTTTTTCAAGTAGTATAATACTGATTGAAATCATGGTTGTGTTTTGCATGCACAGTTAGCAGTCATAGCTATTCAGCGTGATTTTATGTTGAAGACAACAACAGGAGTTGCATCAGGAGGAAAATTACCACTTAGGCCTGTTGTCTCTGTAAGAATGAGGAAGAAGCAGGAAGGGGATGCCATCCTTTTGCCTCTAGGGATGAAATGTGTACCCAGTCTAAACCGGTCATGCAAATGCCATGATGCTGGAGGGCAGAATTATGGGATAGAGATGGGGGGGGGAATTAAACTTTCATTTTCTTTTCTTTTTCTTGGTTGTGTGTGTGTGTGTGTGTGTGTGTGTGTGTGTGAGAGAGAGAGAGAGAGAGAGAGAGAGAGAGAGAGAGAGAGAGAGAGAACAGGGAGGGGGAGACAAAAGTCATTCAAGGAAAGAAAGAACAAAATTTCTCTACCTAGGACTGAAAAATAAAGCCTTTTTTCATGAAAAGGATGTAATGAGAAGAGAAAATTGCCTCTTTTCATTACAGCCTAAAGCTTGACCCCGTGCTCTGTCTTACAATCCACACTTCTCATTATCATCCTAAGAAATGCTTTCTATTCCTTTCATCTTTTCTTCTCACTAAAGAAAATCACAAGGTGATGATGAGGCTTCCTAGAGACCAATCCCTGGGTTGTTCATTCATGGAACGGAAGGCTCCTCAGCATTCTCTGCTTCTCAACAGTCATGTAGCCGATTAATGGATTTCTATCTAGCCCTTTATTAACAATGCATACAACTTGAGACAGAATTGCTTTCTATTATTGAAGATGTGCTGCCCTTTTCAAGTAGATCCAGAATTGTTTTAATATATATATTTAAAAGCAGGTGAAGGAACAGGACCAAGATTTACGGGATGGATCCCACTCACTGTGATCCCACCCCCACCCCATCTTCTGTACTTCCCACATCACCCGACAAGCTACACATGGCAGTCAGGGGACTTTGGGGAATTTTATGTGAGGTAGTATAAGACTTTGCCACTTGAAGGGGAAATTCATGGCACTTTTGGAAAGCCCCCTCCCCCATGAGCAGAAGTGCCCTTTGTCCATGCAAGCTAGGATCTGAGGATTCCCTGGAATTACAGCTCAAATCCAGACTACAGAGTTCAATTCCCCTGGGGAAAAATGGATTCTTTGGAGGGTGGACTCTATGACATTATACTCCACTGAGGTCCCTGTCCTTCCCAGGCTTCATCCCCAAATCTGCAGAAGTTTTCCAGCCTTGATCTGGCAACCCTTCTCCCCCATCCCCTGGCAGCCCTAATGCTAACTCACCTTGCTCACATACTGCAGGAAACAATTTCAATCAGTTATCTATAGCATATAAGGATTTCATGAACCTTAAAAGGAAAGGGCAGTGCTGTGACTGCAAAATAAAATGGTACCTCTGTTCTAATACCCCTTTTCACATTAGCAAATATATGATAAGGCAATTGCTGGAATAGCCATGGTAGACATCATGCAAAGACTTACAGCATTGTGGCTTCAGTTGCAATTTTGTGGGGATATAGTTCAGTGATAGCATATAAGATGTGCATGCAGAGGACTTCCGGTTGATGGTGGCACACTTGCGGACTCACCTCCCGGACCTCCCGGGGGTGTCTCCATTCTCCAGCGGAAGGAGGGGGCGAGCAGGCTCGTAAACCCCCCAGGGACCCGGTGAAGGGGCCCTGGCCAAGGTGAAGTCCTCTGCATGGCCCATTCATGACAAGTGAACCAATCAAAGAACTGGAGATAAGCATCAGTTCTGCATTTCATGGCGACTGCACAGTGCAAACTCCTAAGTATTTCTAAATTGAATATGTTTCTTTTGAACTATAAAAGAGAAGAAAGCAGATGACATTCTCAGTATGTGTCCATTACAGGGAGTTATATAGCCCATGATTGTTATGAACTTCCTGTTGTGTAGTTCAGTTTGCTTGCTACTAAAATTATCTAGCTGTGGATAATCACAGGAAGTATTCAATTTTATATTTGTAAATAAATCCCTAAACCAGCTAAAGAATTTGGAATATTACCAAATATTATAACTACTCTGGTTCAATTACAAAGCTGGACTTTCTTAGAATTTAGGATGAAATTGCAGTTGTCATTTTTTTCAACTGAAATAATGAAATTTGATTGTAAGGTTGTGGTTAAAATTACACTTGTTGCATATAGAAGATGTAAAATGCCATTAAACACTTTAAAATGTCATAAAAGATATGAGGAAAGATGACACTAATGATGGAAATGTGCAGGATGAAAACACAATGAAAAGGTACAGTCCTACACAAAATGTCCGCAGTCATGTTCACTTTGAAAATAATACTCCTAAGTAATTTTTTGTCTGTTGACCTTTGGATGATTGTTGTAGGGAGAACAGGTTATCTTCTGTTTGGAAATAAAAATTCTTTGGTTTTGCTGGTTTGACATTCTTGTTAACATAGAGGGTGTTCTTTGAGGCTGATAAAATGTTGCCAGATTTGCCACCATCTTTTAAGGTGTGATAAGGTCAGAGGTATCTAGTGAGGTTAATTGCTTGCCTGACTGAAACTTCTACCTGGTTAACTTTTTTTGCATGATAAAGTTAACAAAACCCTTTGTAGCAAGTGCATTTTTCTTGTTGATATGAGCTTTTATTGTTTATTCGTGCTTACCGGAGCAGGGAACACCTATTTTCCTCCAAAGAGCCTATTTATGTGCTTTCTCATTTTCCATTTCAACGACTTTATGACTTGTCCTTCAGTTTTGCTCCATTTTTTGTATTGATGAGTTCTTTTGTTTATGTGAGAGGCACAACTAGGGAGTAAAGTATGTTAGTTTCATTCTGATTATACCAGATTAAAAAATATGGTGGGTCATTGCATCTGGGCCATCCTGTGGCATTGAACATGAGCAAACAGTGGCGAGGAAATTGGCTATCCTTGTAGTTTCTCATATTTTCACATGTATGAATCACACAGTAGCATGATGATTGTCTTGCACTAGAAAATATTCTGGATTTGAAGAATATATTAGTTGTGTTATTTTGAAGTGTTTTGAATGGACACTTTTCTCTGAAATTAGACTTTCCTTATTATATGATACACAGAATGGTGAACCAATTTTAAGCAATTACAGGAGTGCCTTGCCTCTGTAGACTCGAGGGATCCTAACCGGAGGCTAAAATATTTTGTGGATGATCTACCTGCCCATAAAAATGATACAGGAATGGTGGTACTTTATAATGTTTTTTGTGGAGTTGGAAGTCAGCATTCCCCAGAAAGCTTATTCTTGCCAGTTTGTGAGAGCCGGTTTGGTGTAGTGGTTAAGAGCGGCCGTCTTTAATCTGGACAACTGGGTTTTATTCCCCACTCCTCCACATGAAGCCAGCTGGATGACCTTAGGTCAGTCACAGTTGTCTCAACGCCCTCTCAGCCCCACCTACTTCACAGGGTGTCTGTTGTCGGGAGAGGAAGAGAAGGTGATTGTAAGCCACTCTGAGATGCCTTCAGGTAGTGAAGGGTATAAAAAAACAAACTCCTCCTCCTTCTTCTCCTTCTTTTTCGATTGAAAGAGCTTTCTCTGTCAAAATGTTAGGCAGGATTCTGAGTTTGAGTATTTTTCTTGGAGCTGTCCTATCTTGCAGGGGTGGCCTGCAGCAGGTAGACCCACCAGTTAACACTACAACCCAAGGGGAACTTCCTTGCAGCTGCCTCTTTTGTGGTGAGGGGGGCCAGTCCTCATTCACAGGAGAGGGCAGGATCGCACACTATTGGAGAGATTCTACTGACCCTTCCAGCCCAGTAAACACAGAGACTAATTCACAGTTGAAGCACAGTTTATTGAGCAACAACAGCAAGCTTCCCATCTCCCCAAATAGCAAGAGACCAACTCCATTGCCAAAGACTTAATTCCTTGCTCCCCTTGAGGTGGGAAAGTGTCTGCCACAGAGAAACACACACAGAGAAAAGTAGGTATACCTGTTCTTATGAAGTGCTACTGCCTGGCAACAGGCCTACCACTGGGCAGTGGTCCATGCTGGATATCCAAGTTTTCTGGATAACCAAGGGCCAGATAACAAAGCCTTTACTCTACATATAAAGGGAATACTTTTGTGGTGGAAAGTGCCATCAGGGGACACAGAGCCAGTTTGGTGTAGTGGTTAAGTGCGCAAACTCTAATCTGGGAGAACCTTGGGCAAGGCATAGTTCTGATAAGAGCTTTTCTTGAAAAAGAGCAGTTTCTGTCAGAGCTCTCTCAGCCCCACCTACCTCACAGGGTGTCTGTTGTGGGGAGGGGAGGGGAAGGGAAGGGAAAGGAGTTTGTTAGCTGCTCTGAGACACCTTTGGGTAGTGAAGGGCGGGGGTATAAATCCAATCTCTTCCTCTTCTTCTTCTTATAGCTACCCCATAGGGTTTTCAAGGCAAGAGATGTTCAGAAGTGGTTTGCCATTGCTTGCCTACATGTCACAGCCCTGGTATTCCTTGGTGGTGCCCCATGCAAATACTAGCCAGGACTGATCCTGCTTAGCTTTTGAGATCTGACATGATTAGGCTAGCCTGTACTATCCAGGACAGGGCAACATTAGATATATTGTAATATGTGTTCCTGTTAGTTGCTATCTAGTGGGTGAGTAGCAGGTACTTTTTGTTGAGCAATCAGACAAGTCATGCTCCTGGGGAAAGTAAAGTTAGCACAGGCCTGTTTAGGGTTGCCAGACCCCCCCCCCCGGGTTTGCCAGGGGTCCCCCATTTTGGGGGCCCTGCCCCCAACACCCACAGCCGCCAGGGGTCCCCCATTTTGGGGGGGGGTTCTACCCGCCACTGGCCAGATGGCCAGTGGGGGAAGCCCCACCCCCAACACCCACAGCCACCCCTCTCTCTCCCATTAAGTGTGTGGAACCCATGTTTCCTCCCAAGCCTGATCTCCGCTTGAGATCAGGCTCACAGGGAAATGCCAGCTTCGTGCATTTAAAAGGGAAACACAGCTGCTCTTAAAGGGGAAACGCTGGCTCCTTTAAGTGCAGGGAACTGCCGTTTCTGGAGATCCGGCACGCGGGCGGGTGGGGTGGCGGCGGACGTCCCCAACGTGATGTCATCACATCGGGGATGCCCCACCCCCTCCAGGAACGCCCCCAAAGTCCCCCGCTGGGAGTGGAAGATGGACTTGGCAACCCTAGGCCTGTTCCAAGATGGATGCTCTGCTGGGGTTTTGTGCACTACAGCTCCTTATCCTTACCTTACTGGTGTAGAATCCAAAGCTTACACTAACAGTACAACCGTTTCACCTCTTACTCCACACCGTGTAAGCAGAAGTGCAGAATGGCTGCCTGTGGAATTATGGAAGAGTTTGATGCTGATCAGGAGGACTGGGTCCAGGCTGTCCCAGCATTTTATTGCTAAGTATCCTGCTACCCGTGCTTCGCTACGGTATTTAAGATTCATAAATCCAGTTATAATACTGATGATGTAAAGTTTGAAATGTGACATTTGTTGTAGGAATTCTAATGGAGAAGATTGTAGTGTAAAAAATGACGTGAGACGTACATCCCCCCCCCCTCTACTGAAGGACCTCTCTGTAGACCACGTTGGTGGTTCTGCCCTCAGGTGTTAGGATCACCAGGCTGCTTGGTGAGCTCACTCTGGAGCAGGCCACATAGAACTGTCCATTTAAGTAGCAGTCATCTGTTAAGTCAACTCCTGCTACCTTCCATGAAAGGGATGGCCTCTCTACTTGTGTTCCTGGATTGTTTTGCTCACATGGAGACTGTGTTGTTCTGAGTACCTCAGGGTGATCTTGCTGGTACTTGGCCTGTGCAGCTCAGTACACTGCAGGAGTATTTATTTATTTATTTTAATTTTTTTATTTATACCCTGCCCTTCCTGCAAGCGGGCTCAGGGTGGCTTACATGAGCCCAAAGTGCATATAAGTTACAATATATAAAATGCATAAAAACAATTTAAGAATTCAATTCCATCTGGATGCAAGAGAGAGAGGAAAGAAAAAACTCCACATTTTGCATAGCAGAGGGGAAGACTCGGGCCCCGCTTAGATGTCACACGGTCTTCCAGCGGTAACACTCTCTGGAGAACGGTGATGGTAATGGCAGTGGTAGTGGCGGCTCCTACTCATATGCCTGGCAGAAGAGCTCCTTCTTACAGGCCCTGCGGAACTGCATAATGTCCTACAGGGCCCTGATCTCCTCCAGGAGCTCATTCCACCAGATAGGAGCCACCACTGAAAAGGACCTGGCCCTTGTTGCAACAAACTTGGCCTCCTTAGGGCCCGGGGTCACCAGCCGGTGTTGTGACCCCAACCGAAGTGCTCTTTGGGGAATATGTGGGGAAATGCGGTCCCTCAGGTATGTCGGACCCAGGCCATGTAGGGCTTTAAAGGTAAGCACTAGCACTTTGAAGCGAATCTGGTATGCTATAGGGAGCCAGTGCAGCGGTTTCAGCATAGGTCGGGTGTGCTCCCACCTAGGGGCGCCGACCAACAACCTAGCCGCAGCATTCTGCACCAGGTGCAGCTTCTGGATTTGTGTCAGAGGCAGCCCCATGTAGAGAGCATTACAGTAGTCTAGCCTCGAGGTGACCGCTGCATGGATCACTGTAGCTAGGTCGTTGCGGTCGAGGAAAGGAACCAGCTGCCTCACCAGCCGAAAATGGTAGTAGGCCGATCTGGCAGTGGCTGCCACCTGGGCCTCCATCGTTAAGGTGGGGTCCAGGAGCACTCCCAAGCTCCTAACCTCCAAAGCTGGCACCAAAGATGCCCCATCGAAGGTGGGGCGTGGGAGCCCCAACCTTGGTCCGGTCCAACTCAAGCACAGGACCTCCGTCTTTGCCAGGTTTAATTTCAGCCTGCTCAGTCTGAGCCACCCAGCCACGGCTTGTAGTGCCCAGTTCAGATCTTCTGGGTTGGAGTCTGACCGGCCGCCCAACATCAAATAGAGCTGGTTGTCATCTGCATATTGATGACATCCCAGCCCATACCTCCAGGCAATCTGGGCGAGGGGGCGCATATATATGTTAAACAGCATCAGGGAAAGCACCACCCCTGGGGCACCCCACATTCAAGCGGGTGCCTCTGGGATTGCCATTCCCCTAGCACAACCTTCTGTCCCCGACCTTAGAGAAACGAGGCAAACCATTGAAGGGCGAGCCCCTGAATCCCCGCGTTGGCAAGGTGGTGGGACAGCAGCTGATGGTTAACCATATCAAATGCAGCCAACAGATCTAACAGCAACAGTGCCGCCACACCGCCTCGATCCAGATGCCTACGGAGGTCATCAGTAAGGGCAACTGGCCGATAGTTGGCCAATTCAGCCAGGTCCAAAGTTGGTTTTTTTCAGGAGAGGGCGGACCATCACTTCCTTGAGTGCCTCGGGGAACCGGCCCTCCAGGTGGGACTTGTTAACAATCTCCCTCAAGGCACCTCGAAACCCCTCGTGGCCCGCTTTAATGAGTCAGGAGGGGCACGGATCAAGGCTGCACGTGGTTGGATGCACAGATATAAGCAACCTGTTGACTTCCTCCATGCTGAGCTGGTCAAAAATTTTCTAAACCCGGAGTCAAAGGCGCGCAAGGGGCCTCAAGTTCGCTAACTGTATCAACTGTAGCGGGGAGGTCGCGGCGAAGCGACAAGACTTTATCCGCAAAATAGCTCGCAAAAGCCTCACAGCCAATATCCAATTCACTACTGTTTTGTCTGCCCTGTGGCAGAGCCGTCAAAGACCGAATTGTTCTAAATAATTGGGCTGGACGAGAGCTAGTGGACGCAACCCTGGCTGCATAGAAATCCCTCTTCGCAGCCTTGACTGCCATCTCATAGGATATCATAAACGTCCTATAGGATGTTCTTGTAGCTTCGTCACAGGCTTGGCACCACCGTCTCTCTAGCCGTCTTAGCTCTTGCTTCATCAGCCGCAACCCCTGGGTGTACCAGGGGGCCAGCCTAGAGTGAGGGCGCAGAGGGCGCCAGGGAGTGATCTCGTCGATGGTCGTGGAAAGTCGACTATGCCAGTCATCCACAAGCTCATCTAACGAACCGCCAGGGGACATCAGATCCCGCAGGGCCAGTTGAAGCTGCACTGGGTCCATTTGGCTCCGCGAGCAAGCTAAAATCCGCTCGCTGCCTATACAGGGTCGGGGCGGGACATTCACATGGGCCTTCAGGGCATAGTGGTCCGACCATGGCACTATGTGCAAATGTCTTTGCCGCATTCCTAAGCTACCTCCTCCTTGTAGCATTGGTGCATCTGGCTTGACGTTTGCCAGGAGCTTTCTTGGGGGCAGTAAGAACTGAGAGGTGTGAGGGGGAGTTGGTGTGAGGGAGTGATGATGTGATGGACATTTCTTCAGGTTCATGAGGGAGGCATGCATCGAAATAGCTCCTAGAAATGTCCTTTACTATCTCCCCATAAACATTCATTAACTCAATTGCCATGCTGGCTTTTTTGAAAAATGTCTATTCAGGAGTCTTGAATTGCTGATTTCTGTAACTTTCCTCAGCTGTCTGCAGTCTCTTCTAACTGTGTTTTTACCTCAGAACATTGAGATCCACAGCTGAGCAATCAGAAAGAGGTGGGTACAAGTAGGCAGGTTTTACCTCAGAACTCTGAACTACACAATTGACCAATGGGGGGGGGGGGGGGGCACGGAGTCCTGCAGGCAAATGCATGGGGGTGGGTTTGATGTCATGGTAGGAATGCACTCCCATTATTTTGGGTTTCTTGGTGCAGGGGTTTATCCTGGGCATTGAATTTGGGGGGGGAGGACATACCTCCCCCCTTTTTTTTTACAAAAATGCTTCTCATTTATGTTACATTTAAAAAGTGGGACATTACTGCATATTCAAAACACCATCTGAGCAATCAGATATTAAGCAAGTCCATTTGAACCAATTTTCTAGAACCCACATTGTGAGAAGTTAAATAACCTAATAAAGGAAACAACTTTTCTAAAAAAAAAACGAGGTATATTTCCAAAGTCGGAGGGAGTGTGGCTAAAGCCATTGGTGAGGCTGGGCCAGCAGTATTACTAAGGTGATCCTGCTGGGACGGCGTCCCTGATAGATTAAAGTACACTAGCCGTGCTCCTACACCTGACAAACACCCGCCTGTGTGGTGTAACAGGGAGATTGTGTTTAAAGGCATTGGGGAGGCTGGGCCAGCAGCAGCAATAAGGGAATCCTGCTGAGCAAACCTCCCCGATGGCTGTAAGAATCCCACCCCCTCTCCTACACCTGACAGGCAGCTGCCTATCCAGTGTAGGAGGGGGAGGGGGAAGAGCATTAGAAGCCACTGTGGAGGCTGGGCTGGCAGGATCACTAAGGTGTTACTGCTGGGACTGGCTCCCTGATGGCTTTAAGCACCCTGCACCCACTGCTGCACCTGACAGATAGCCACCTGTCAGGTGTAGGAGGTGGGGGGAGTGTGTTATGGTTACCTCACAGGTGGTTGTTGGCCATTCCTAATATCCTCAACTGTCATTATCTCTCCGCAGTCTCCTGTAACTGGTTTTTTTTACCTCAGAAAACTGAACTCTGCAGCTGACCAATCAGAGAGTGGGGGGTGCAAGGAGGCAGCAGCCTGGCAGCCACATAGGAATTAATTGGGGGAGCACATTTTACCCTTTTTGACCCCCTTAGGGGTAGAATTTCTAAAAATCCCTTCTTAGTGAGCATCCACATCATGGTAGGAGAACTTTCCTCAAATTTCGTGTTTCTAGGTCCAGGGGTTTGGCCTGGGCATTGATTATATAGTGAGGGGACTTTCTTTTATATATATAGATGGTCTCAATGATGAAGATAAAAAAAGCTGCAGCTTTACTAAGTATTTGTGGAACAAAGACTTGATGGCTTACTTAGAAGTTTGGTAGCATCTGAAAAGCCCTATGACAAATCCTTCAGGATTGTCTCAAATCATTACAACCTCAAGCCATTAGAGATTGTACAATGCTTTTTAACAGTTTCTCATATCCATCTGGAACACCTGTAGCCGAACTACATCACATCTACAAACACTGTAAACTTGGAGATGCTTGAAATGCTATGCTGAGGGACAGGTGGGTCTGTGACATCAATGCTAAAAGGAATCAGAGATGCTTACTGGCAGAGTCCAGCCTAGACTTTTAAAACGCTTTTTAAAAATACATTGCACAAGGAATGGATAGCAACCAAGCACACTTTAGGCTTGCAGGGGACTTCTAAATCATCCATGAATGCCCAGGCACTCACAGCTGCTATGCATAAGTTGTTCAATGCCACAACAGCTGAAGAGGAGCTGCCAAGGGAACCCTCCAAAAGTGTAACTCCATGTTATTGTTGTGGAGGGAAACATGATGGTCAAGCATGCTCCTACAGAAATAGCAAGTGCTGTGAATATGCCAGAAACAAGGCCATCTAGCCATAGAAAAAACAAGTGGGGACCTGCAAGAAACTTGCGGGGAGGGGGCATCTCTTCTACCTTGTTTTTTGTCCTCTCCCTCCTACTTCTCTACAGTTCACTCTTTCTCCATTCTACCACTGCTTCTCGTACTCTCTCCTCCATGCCTCTAACTCTCTCTGCCCCCTAATCAGATATCCACAGATGGGGTTACATGTCATTAGTAGTATATAGCTAGATAAGGATTTCGGTGCTCCTGGGGAGGAGAAAGTATAGCGGTTGGACCAGGCAGGGTGGTAAAGGAAGAGGGTGGAGAAATAGGAAAGCTCAGCCCTCTTCCAGCCTGTGTCCCATCTCGAGGGACGTAGGCAGTGGGGCTAGGATGGATAACCCCCCTCCAACATCGGTGTTGTGTAACACCAAGTCTATAAATAATAAGACCATAGTCCTACGGGACTTCCTAGAAGAGCAGAATGTAGACCTGACGTGTATGACCAAGACATGGGTGAGGGGCGGGAAGACAGTAGCTCTCTCCCAGCTTGCCCCTCCTGGGTTTTTGGTCCTTCACCAGTCACAGAATGGGGGTGGGGGGAGTGGCTCTATTCATTCGGGTGGCTTACTCCTTCAGGGCGCTCCTGCTGCCAAAGATCACAGGCATTGAGTGTGCCAGCCTGGTATGGGAGGCCGGGAAGTGTTTGGCAATTTGGCTGGTGTACCAACCACCTAACGCACCGACCAATAGCCTGCCATCCCTGATGGAGGCCGTATCAGGCTGGGCATTGGAATGTCCATGCTGATGACGCGACCTCCATTCAGGCTGCGGTCCTGGTGTCGTCCATGGTGGCACTAGGACTCTCCCAATATGTAACGACCCCCACTCACTGGTCTGGGCACACACTTGATTTGATCTTCGTGGCGGGGGTAACAGTGGACCAGGTTACAGCTTCGGCAGACCCATCATCGGACCACCATGTCCTGAGGGCCCATGTGAATGTTTCACACCAGCCCTGTTTAGGTGGCGAGCACATTTTAGCTCGCCTACAGAGCCAGATGGACTCAGTGTGGCTCCGGATGGCTCTGTGGGATCTGATGCCCCCTGGTGGCTTGCTAGATGAGCTTGTAGGGGAGTGGCATAGCAGACTCTCTGCAGCCATCGATGAGATCGCTCCCTGGTGCCCTCTATGCTCCCACTCTAGGCTGGCTCCCTGGTATACCCAGGAGTTGTGGCTTATGAAGCAGGAGCTGAGACAGCTAGAGAGACGGTGGCATCGCACTCGAGATGAAGCTACAAGAGCATCTTATAGGACGTTTATGAGATCCTATGAGATGGCAGTCAAGGCCGCGAAGAGAAAGTTCTACGCGGCCATGATTGCATCCGCAAGCTCACACCCAGCCCAATTATTTAGAATGATTTGGTTGATAACTTCACTGCCACAGGACAGACCAAATGCTAGTGAATTGGATATAGTCTGTGAGGCATTTGTGAGCTATTTTGCAGATAAAGTCTTGTCACTCCGCCTCGACCTCCCCACCACAGTTGAAACAGTGAGTGAGCTCGAGGCTCCATGCATGTCTTCAACTTTGGTTTTGGATCATTTCAGCCCACTCAGCCTAGAGGAAGTTGACAAAATGCTCTTGGCTGTTTGTCCTACCACTTGCTGCCTTGATCCGTGCCCTTCATGACTAATTAAAACGAGCTGTGATGGGTTACGAGGCACCTTGAGGAAGATTATCAACAAGTCCCTCACAGAGGGACAATTCCCTGGGGTGCTCAAGGAAGCAGTGGTCCACCCTCTCTTTTAAAAAATATCCTTGGATCCGGCGGAATTGGCCAACTACCGGCCAGTGTCCTAGAGAGGGCAGTGGCAGTTCAGCTACTGAGCTTTTTGGATGACGCTTCCATCTTAGATCCAGTCCAGCTGTTGCCCTGGACATGGGACAGAGATGGCACTGGTCGCCCTCACAGATGACCTCCGAAGGCATCTGGATCGGGGCGGAGTGGCAGTGGTGTTCTTGTTGGACCTGTCAGCAGTATTTGACACAGCTGACCACCAGCTACTGGCCCACCTCCTCGCTGACATCACAATTCAGGGGCTTGCCTTGCAATGGCTCGCTTCCTTTCTCCATGGTCGGGGACAAAGGGTGGCACTAGGGGAGCAGCAGTCCAGGAGGCACCCACTGGAATGTGGAGTGCCTCAAGGGGCTGTGCTTTCCCCAATGCTGTTTAACATCTATATGCACCCCCTTGCCCAGATTGCCCGGAGGCATGGGCTGGGCTGTCACCAGTACACTGATGGCACCCAGCTTTATCTGATATTGGGCGGTCGGTCTTCGGAAGATCTGGACTGGACACTACAAGCCATGGCTGGTTGGCTTAGGTTGAGTCAGCTGAAATTGAATCCAATGAAATTGAATCCAACGGCCTGAGTCTGGGCCGTGCAGAGGTAGGGGTCCCATTCCCAACCTTCAATGGGGCACCGCTGGTGCCAGCACTGGAGGTGAGGAGTCTGGGAGTGCTCCTGGATGCCTCCTTATCAATGGAGGCCCAGGTAGCAGCCACTGCCAGGTCAGCTTTTTACCACCTTTGGCTGATCAGGCAGTTGGTTCCCTTCCTCAACCGCAGCGACCTGGAAACAGTGATCCACATGATGGTCATCTCGAGACTAGACTACTGTAACACTCTCTACATGGGGCTGCCCTTGTCGCAAATTCGGAAGCTGCAGCTAGTGCAGAATGCTGCAGCCAGGCTTCTGGTGGATCTCCCGAGGTGGAAGCACATCCAGATTGTGCTAAAGTCACTGCACTGGCTGCCAATAACATACTGAATTCATTTCAAGGTGCTGGTTATTACCTTTAAAGCCCTTTATGGCCAGGGTTCAACATACCTGAGGGACTGCCTTTCCCCATACCTACCCCAGAGAGCACTACGGTTGGGGTCACAAAATTGATTGACCCTCCTGGGCCCTAAAGATGCCAGGCTTGCAATTACCAGGGCCAGGGTTAGGGCGGCTCCATACTGGTGGAATGAGCTCCCGTACTTCTCAGTGGTGGCTCCATACCGGTGGAATGAGCTCCTGGAAGAGATTAGGGCCCTGCGGGATCTTCTACAGTTCTGCAGGGCCTGCAAGATGGAGCTCTTCCATCAAACCAGGGGTAATTTCCTGCAGGAGCGCACAGGAGCGGAGCTCCGGCAGTAAAGAGCCCAGGAGGCAGGCACATGCAACAAGCCCCACCCCCTGCTCCCAGCAGCCCTCAGTCAGAGCAAGAAGCAGCCAGGTGAGTTGCAGAGCCCCCCCCCCGGTCCAAAACAGTCCAGTGGCACCTTTAAGACCAAGTCTTATTCAGGTACAAGCTCTCCCTCCTCTGTAAGGACAGACCGGTACGTTCCCCCCCCCCAGTAGCTAGGAATCCAAAACAGTCCAGTGGCACCTTTAAGACCAAGTTTTATTCAGGTACAAGCTCTCCCTCCTCTGCCAGGACAGATCTGCATGTCCCCCCCCCCATAGCTAGGAATCCAAAAGAGTCCAGTGGAGCCTGAGTGGTGGGTGTTGCCTTCTGACACACTTCCGGTGATGTCAGGGGGTGTGGCATATGCAAATAAGTTATGCTAATGAGCTCCTGCACCTCCTTTTCTACAAAATGACCCCTGCATCAAACCTATAGTTAGGAGCCGCCACCATATTAACATTAACATCATACTAACAGCTTAACTATAGCCCTGGCCCTTGGCTCTCATCAACTCACCTGCGCCGCCCGTGTGTTAGGAAGATCAGGAGTGGAACGATAGTGGGATCTGTGTACACTCTTAAGTACGCCATCTTATAACAACTAACTTATATTGCAGCACTTTATAAATTATGATTGTTTCAACTGAACTGTTTTAGATGATTTCATGTGATTGTAATTGTTTTGTATTAACCAGTGTAAACCGCCCTGAGCCTGCTGTAAAGTGGGGAGGGTGGAGTATAAGCCTAATAAAATTAATAAATAATAAATCATATGCAGAGAAAAGGGAAGGAAAGCCAGAAGACCAAGGTTTACCAAGCTGTAGGTAAGGAAGATGATTCTGAAGGTGGAAATGAAGTATACAGTGTGTTTCATATTGTTAAAAAAAAGCCACAAGGAAAAGCTAATGAAATGACCATTAATGGATGAAGCATAACTATGGAAGTGGACAATGTTGCCTTTGATGGTCCAGCAGTACCAAGAACAGGCTTAGCTCCTGGCTAAATAAACAAATCTGATCCCTGGAAAAGCTCCAGCAATGTACGTATAAGAGAAAAAGAGGTGGAATAATCTCTTCTTCCTCTTTAATGATTTTTACAGTGTAGAACACTGCATTAAATACCTGCACAAATTTATTCTAAGTAACTGAGTTGTAAGCCTTGTTTTAAATTTGTATAGTGAGTGGTGTGATGAGTATAACTTATGATTCCACTTCATGTAATTACATTTTGCTTAGTTAATATTCCCCTTGTTGTTTGCATTGAAAAAAGCAATCCTTCACCTTCCCCAGCTTGGCTTGCTGGGTGAATAGGGCTGCTGTTAGTGAATGGCTGGTGAGTTTGTTAATCAGTCCTGTCATGCAGGAAAAGGATGAAATACACCATTAGGTGCACCCCACATCCCAAAGCAGCAAAGAGGTTCCAGGCACAGTGCTACAGGGTTTGCTTTGCTTTGGATGGGTGTGTGTGTGTGAATGAGGGGGAGGGGGAAGAGAGAGGGAGCACAATGGAAATTTACAGTATTTTTCTAATACTTGCTTTGTTTGCAAATATACAAATCGAGCACTGGTGGAAGAAAAGAAGGACTCCTCCAGAAAATAGGTCCTGTTCCGTGTTAATTGGGTCTTCTGAACCAGGAGGCCTCTGCCGCTACATTTTCATATCACCCTTGCGGGTAGATGTGTGTCAGTAGAAAGAAAGGCATAAGCCCCAAGGTGTTACTGATAGGAATTGAACAGTTTACTGGAAGGCTCTGCACAATATACTATACAAGCAAACAGAATCAAATGCACAACAGGTGAATTAAATGTAAAAGATGTGGATATAGAAACACCAGAGAATGTTATGACTACAGCAAATAATGTGCATTCTAAGCTACTCCTTAGTAGATGACATTCTAGGTAGTGGAGAGATTAACCATAAACTGCTATATGTCAATATACTTGAAACAATAGGGAATAAACTAGGGTTGCCAGCCTCCAGGGGACTGGAGATCTCCTGCTATTCTGAGTGATCTCCAGGCAACAGAGAAAATGTTCACTCGGAGGAAATGGCTGCTTCGGAAGTTGGACTCCATGGCATTATGCCTCTCAGGCTCCACCCCCCAAATCTCCAGGTATTCCCCAACCCAGAGCTGGCAACTCTAGAATAAACATGAGAACATACTTAATACATGTTAGCCACTGAGGGTTGCCAAACCCCCTGGTTTGGCAGGGGTCCCCCATTTTTGGGGGGGCTTCTACCTGCCAGCAGCCAGCTGGACGCCGGGGGAAGCCCCGCCCTCAAGCCCCAACACCCGCCGCCACCCCTCTCCCTTCTCTCTTGAGAGAGAGGAGGGAGAGGAGTGGCTGCGGGCCAGCCGATCAGGCGCACAGAAACGCCAGCTCCCTGAAGTTAAAGGGCCCCCTTTAACTGCATGGAGCAGGCGTTTCTGCAAGCCCGATCTTCACGGAGGTCAGACGTGTGGGGAAATGCCGGCTCCCTGCAGTTAAAGGGCCCCCTTTAACTACAGGGAGCCGGCGTTTCCGCGTGCCCGATCTTTGTGGAGGTCAGGCGCGTGGGGAAATGCCAGCTCCCTGGAGTTAAAGGGGCCTCTTTAACTGCAGGGAGCTGGCGCCCCTGTCAGGTGGGCGGGGGGGATGTCCCCAATGTGATGTCATCATGTCGGGATGCCACACCGCCTCCAGGAACGCCCCCCAAAGTACCCCACTGGGGGGGGAGATAGGACTTGGCAACCCTAACTGTCTCTCTACCCACCTCCTGCCCTTCTAGTTAGCGCTCAGTTCCCTAGCAAGCAACCTAACACTTTCATAGCTACCCGTCCAGGGATCCAGGAAGGTTGAAGAGAAAGGGCCATTTCAGACTTGTGCACCTCTCAGATCTCAGAGTACTAAGAACTGTGCAAGGCACAACAGCATCGGATCCAGAACTACAGAACAGGCTCTTCGAGTCCCAGAGTTCCCAGGCCATCCAAAAGAAAAAAAGCCTTAAAGTATAAAATTGTCCCACCAGGACACAGGAAAAAGGAAAATCCAAAAATCCAAAAAAGGGAAATCGTGCAAGCTGACAAATGCATAATGCTGCCAGCCTCAAAAGGGGTCTGGAGATCTCCTGGAGTTACAGCTGATCTCCAGATGACAGAGATCAGTTCTCTTGGATAAAATGGCTGCTCTGAAGGGTAGGATCTAGGGCATGATACCCTGCTGAGGTCTCTCCTCTCCCCAAACCCTCCCCGGGCTCCACCCCCAAATCTTCAGGAATTTTCTAACCATGAGTTAGCAACCCCAAGTCTGCTGCACCACAACACTTCAGTGGGCAGCCAGCTCATAGATTACTCTTGTTGCTTTTCTCTTCCAAACTCACATGGTGCAGTTTTTCCAGCCACGCTCACACACCTGCCCTCCTCTCAGCTGACAGGGGTCATCTTAAGCAAGCTCTCATTCAAGATCTCAAGGCTTCCTCCTAACAATTTGTTCCTGTTGAGGAGAAAACAGCTACAACCATTAAGGAATACTAACATTCTTTTCTGAGGCTCCTGACTGACATCATGTGCCACTTTATGCAAACCCATAGTGCTAAATCCATTAACAGTAATCAAACAGCAATCTTACAATATCTTTCAAGGGTAAACTGTACTGGCTTCTTCAGAGTCTGGAAATCCTCTGTGCATTTTTTCCCCCTAAATATTTCTAAACCGTTTTTTCCCCCCTACAAAATTGTGAGTTCACAAGGGATATGTACTAAAACAAGGGTGGCTGAATGGAGACCCACAGGGACACTACATTATGCTCAGCCCCCCCCCCCAGCCCTATCCCCACATCACTGGGTGTGCCAGGGCTGCTTTTTCATTGGGCAAGGGCTCTTCTGAGTGAGAAACAAAGAGATTCTGCTTCTTCCCTAGTGTGGGAAATGGGAATTGTCCCTGAGCCTTTTATGGTGACACAGATACTTCTCAGGTTATCATCACCTTTGCCCCATTCAAAGAGGCAACTTCTAGCTGGGAAAGAAACAGCCACAAATCCTTTATTTTCTCTCTTTGTGTGTGTGTGTGTGTGTATTCTCTTTGTTCAAGATGCTAGAGCTGGGAAACAAGTCAGTTAGGGGGCCTTTTGCCCTTGAGCACCTTGCCTGAAGAGAATAAACTCCTCCCCTCCCACCTGCTGGCTTTTCTGTAGTGAAATTTGTGAACATGCAATTTGTGAAGATTTCTAGGGTTAGGGGGTGAGGCTGCCACAGTGTGGCTCCTTATCCTTCATCATGACACCTATTCCCAACTAGGGGTGAATGACAGAGCCATTTTTTTCATTTTATTCTATATCTGTTTCTGTTTTCATCAGTGGTTTTGGTTCTCTGCTTTCCATTGCTGGTTGTGTAGATTTACTTGAATTGTGTATGTATATGAAGTACAGTTTTTATACACAATTGCTATGGTATTTATATATACATAATGCTGATTTAATGATGCGCAACTAATATTGAAGATGCACACAAACCAAAGAAACATAAAATGCACACATTTTATGGGGGAAATTCAGTGCAAAGAAATGGAAAATTGGACAAATAATTGAACAAGGGAAAAACAGAGTGAAAAAGGGAAAAGTGAAATCTTAATAGGGATTTTGATGTTAAGAGAGTGCTACTCAGGGGTCATTTCATAGAAAAAGAGCTGCAGGAGCTCATTAGCATATGGTATGCTAATGAGCTACTAGGCTATTAGCATATGCCACACCCCCTGACATCACCGGAATTGATGTCAGAAGGGGAAGCAAAAGGGGACGGGAAGGCATCTTCAAAAGCCTCCCCTTCCCTTCCCCAGCTGGCCTGCAGGGGGGGGAGCAAAGAGAGAAGGAGTTTAAAGTTTAAACCCCTTCTCACTAGAGTTGGGCCACAGAAGGAGGAAAGAGGGAAGGAAAGAGAGACAGTAGAGAGAAGGAAAGAAGGAAGGAAAGAGGGAAAGAAAGAGAAGGAAAGAAGGAAGGAAGAAAAGAAGGAAGGAAAGAGGGGATAAAAAGAGAGAAGGAAAGAAGGAGGGAAAGAAAGAGAAGGAAAGAAAGAGGGAAAGAAAGAGAGAGAGAGAGAAAAGGGAAGGATGGCTTGGGGGGAACCCACCAGTGGCCGTGGTGCCTGGCTTCCCTGCGGGGTAGATGGCGCTGGGAGTCGGAGGTAGATCGCCAAAGGGAGCTGAGGAAGGACCTCAGGCAGGCAGGGGATGGGGTTAACGGCACCCCTCAAGTCCCTCTGCCTCATGCGTCGGATACTGCTCCCTTTCTCTCTCTATCCTTCACTGTCACAGTTTCGCTCCCTCGCACGCTGTTCCTCGCTGGTCTCTCCGAAGAGCTCCTCTTTTATTTGCCCTCTCCACTCCCGGCGCCACCTCTCTTCCCTGCCTCCTTTCTTCCCAACCTGCCCCCACCCCCTTTTATATACATGGACGCTTCCCAGGCATCCGGGACATGGTTGCAGGTAGGCCGGTCCTGTCAGCCCTGGGGCTGCACCGCCAGCACCACCGCCTGGGCGTTTCGCCACGTTTGGCCTCAGCTCTCCCTCGGTGGGGCCAGAGCCCCGGCTCCTGGGGTTGGCATGACGCGGCGCTCGCTGTGAGGGTCTTGCCCTGCCGGCGTTGCAACCTCTGTCCGAGCCGCTGGGCATCGAGTCACTGTGCCGCATCTCCTTTGGGGGCTGCGGTGCCATCGCTTCTCTGTTCCTCTGCTGCCATCGGGGTGAGTCAGGGCGTGGGTGCATCTCCAGGGGTGGGGGGTCCCGTCCTGGGACTGGGGAACCAGGACACTTGGGAACCTTTTCAAACTACCCTGACTGGACCATTAATGGTCTGAAAACCCATTCAACTAGCCACGCAGCACCTGGCTGATTTAATCAAGGCCATTGTTAAGCCTGCCCCTGCCCCTCTGGAACTTCATTGGTCACATCCAGGTCTGGCTCCTCCTGATGCTGCACCCTGTTGAGAAAGAGAGTGATATTTGGTTTTTATGGATTTATATTTGCTGACATACACACCACATGGACTGTGCATACATATATACCCATAGGCTTAGGTAGAGCTACTTGAATCACTTGCTGTGAAAGCTTACACAGAGAAAGTGCTTGCCTGCATTTCATGTTAATGAAGCTTGCAAATACCCAAGCTCCTAGCCTAGGGAAAGAAGAAGCATGCCTAGCCATTGTTCCCCATTGATGTACTGTGGGAATACACGTACCACACTTATCTACTCTGCATCTGAATTGCCATTTCCTGGCAGATGTCGCTTTGATTACCTGGGAAAGCCGAGATCTATCTACACATCAAGGAAGGTCCTTCCTGACCCAAGCTTTCACACCTCACCAGATGGCTTGTCCATGAGTTAGAGTTTCAAATACTGACCAAACCCTTAAAGTAAACGCCTTCTCTACACGCACCAATGGTTGTAGGGATGGGACGGACTTACAGGTAGGTGGGTTTTCAGATTGGCATAATTTCCACCCACCTATAAAAGCTAAGGACCATGTGCTAGGTCTTTGGCTAGCCGCAAACCCTCCATCACCCCCTGTCTGCTTTTACCCCCTAACGTCCAGCTTGCTATCCAACAACCCTTTTGTCTATTCTTGATCTCTTGGTGTGCGCAGCTAAGAGGTCCACACTCCTGGCTGGTTCTGGCAGTGTGATTTAGAAATATCCCTAGGTTCTATTGTCCTTATCCCTCATTCTTCATTGCAACAGACAAGGCTTCAGGACAGATAAGTATGAACTTAACCTACCCACCTCCTAAGTAAAAGAAACTATTTTCTATTACTGTAATTCTAAAGGAACTTGATTGAATGTGCGTGTGCATCTGTATTGTTTGAATGTGATTTTGATATTAGTCAGTAAAAGACAGATTGTTTTGAATTCACCAGTCTCGTCTCTCTCTCACTGGGAAATCCTTGGGTGGTCTGGACCTCCGTAAACATTGGCAGGAACCCATATTAAATTTAGTTGCCAGTTGTTGTAGATAAAGCAGTTTGGCTAACAACCCCCTGGGACATAGGATTTGTCCAGGTAATATTTTTGTCCTCACCTGAGACAAGCCCATCAAGACCTCCTATTGGTCAGCATTGTTTCCCAAAATCTATATCTGTCCACACACAACCCCCACTCTCTCTCTCTCTCTGCTCTGTGCATAACGCTGGCCGTTGGCACTATTCTCTTCAATGACCTCTGCACGTCTGATCAGGTAATATTACCCAAGTAACTGACCCCTCTATTCGCTATTAATCACTTCTGCTTTCTTAGTTCTGTATTGCTTGCTCTTTTTAATGTTTAGTGTGCTTGTAGTTAAGGAAATACTTTAATAAAAACTATTTAATTTACTCTTCAAATCTGGAGTTTTCCTACTGTGCCAGACCTCAGTATACAAGTGGTGTGCGATTCCTACACCCCTCTGGCCAATCCTGCCACATAGCTAACTTTCCCAAACAACAAGGCAGACCATTGGTGGTAACAATGGGGCTGGACCAAGCCCATGCTTCATTGTTTTGCAAAGCAGCATGGGTGTGGCCCAGCCAAAGATACTTCTATGAGCTTCCTTGAGCTGCCCACATTTTGTGATTTAATGGTATGGCAGTGCAACACAGATGAACCCGTAGCTGGGCTGCCATGGTACATCCTTGGCTGAAGAAATTTCCATGCTTCCTCCCCTATAAGTAAGGAGGATTTTTTTTTAGATCTGAGCTTGCCTATACCAGTTGCTAAGCTCTCTCTCCACCCCATCCCCCATGTATTGTCATTCATGCCATTCTTCACCCTTTCAAATCTATCCCAGGTGTGATGCTGTATGAGCCTCGTTCCCAGCTGTGCATGTCAGAGATTCTGTTGGAGCCTGATATATTGCACAATGAAAAGGAACTGCTAGGCCCAGGTGTAATAGTGGTACACAGTGATACCTAATTAATCCTCCGCACCTCAGCCTTTGCATTGGGCTTCCTGAGACTCCATTGCAAATGTTTCCTTCCAGAAACATATTTACATTTTATTCATGACTCTATTAGGATTAATTTCAATGTTTCATGTTGCCTGGGATGCCTCATGTAATATAAATGAAGCAGCAGCTGCTGCAGGCTGGCAGCCTGGGCCTTCCAAGGGTGAATCACGCCTGCCTCTACTCCCCATACCATAAACACCTTCAAGTCTATTGTGCCACAGACCCAGGACTAGACCAGGGCAAATAGAAGGGAATAATTCTCATGGCAGTAATCAGAAGTGAGGTCCTCATTCAATTCTTCACTTGATCTTCCAGTTTCTAAAAATTCTGATGAGAGATACCTCATTATTATTAAAGCTTGAAGATGGTAGACACTGGGGAATATGAGCTCTACTTTTTATTAGTGCTACGGAGCTTCATAGGGTTTTGGACTGGAAAATCAGAGGATGGAGTGAACATTCTTGAACATTTAACTCTCAAATATGCAGCAGCTGATCCATATACAGATTGCCATCCATGCACTTCAGATGTTTGAAACATTCCTTGATCTCACAGTCATAGGAACTAGGGAGGGAGGAGATTGTGTATGGTTTATGGGTACAGAGTGTCTTTGAGAATGCCAGGTAACTCTCTTGTGCATTTTGGAGTTGGGGAAGCTCACAGCACGGTGGTCTTGATGTTTGATACAGATGTAGGAAACGTGTTACCCTATAGGAGATCTCCATAGTGGCATAATATCGTGATTAAGTCTAGAAATACTTTTCAGAGAACTAGGGTAGCATAGTAGTTGATCAGGAAGTGGCCAATTTAACTCTCAACTTGGCCACAAATTTATTAGGTGGTCCTTTGGGAAAAAAATATTTTCTCTCAGTTCCCCATCTGCAATGGGAGAATTGTAATATTCTCTAATCTTACAGGATTGCTGTAAGGATTACAAGATAATTCAGGTGAAACATTTAAATGCAGTATACAAATGCTAAGTATTATTATTAATAACATTTGAAAATAGTAATCCCGACAATGAGTGCACCCCTTTCAATGATTGATTGTGGGAAAAGGTGGATTAAGGCACGAATGTCGGGTGGATTTTCAGGGCACGATCACACCGCAACATCTGGGAAGCGTAGCACACCTGTGGCCAACCCATGGCATCCCACCGAAGATGCGGAGTTAAAAAGTACCAAGGAAAGTGCACTAGTATCCAGAAAGCGTGCGGCGCAGGTGGGCATCTGATCGCGGGAGCGCTAGTATTCCGTGGCATCCAGCGCCCGTCCACGTCCCATCACAAACCGGATGTTTTTCGTAAGCGCATGTGCACAAACACAAAACTGAAAGTAGTGCTGCTCCGCGGAACTACACATGCGCACAAATGCAAAACGCTTGTGTGATCACGCCACACCGCTTGTTTGCCACGCTGCAGCATCGCCGTGTGATTGCCAGCTAACAGCCGGAGCACAGAGACTCGGGGGACCATGTGATCGGGCTACCGTGCTTTATTTTGCTCCGGGGCGAACAGCCACGCCTCCCCCCCACGTTATCTGGCCCGTGTGACTGGGGTCTTAGAAGTGTTTACTAGTATAGCAGCAAATCTTTGTTGTTGTTATGAGCAGAAGGGGGAGTTTATATTTCCCCATAATCTATCAAAGTAGTAAAAGGATGCTTCCCTCCTCCACTCTTTACATGCATGATAATGGAATGTTAATCTGCCTTAGTGGTAATAAATGAGGGACAGAAGTTAGAATTTAGCTTCTCTTGCTAACAAGATGGGGGAGATCTGGAAATAACCTGGGCCAGGATATGCTGATTTCTCTTATTTTTGGCCCTGGTGTCTGGGGCACCACGATGGCTCTCAGTAGCTCCGCTGTCATCCAAATACTAACCAGGTCTGATCTTGCTTAGCTTCCAAGATCAGCCTAGCCTGGGCCATCCAGGTCAGGGCAAAAGCAACAATAAGTGGAGTTTGCTTTCTGTGCATCTATTAGAAGACAAGCAGTGGTGTCCTCCAGTACCTCTGATCATCCTAATCATAGCACTTCTCTGTCATTCTGGGTTTGGTTCAGGCTTGCTGCATCAAAGAGGAAATAAAAACCCCAAGTCCCGTCCTGATGTTTGAAGTATGTTTCAGTGATCTTGCTTAAATCCTTGCGGCTCAAGCAGGGCATGCTATTACTTCAAAGGTTAACAACCTCTTGCCCCTTGTTCTTGGCCAGATGACATCTCATCCACCATCCACCCATTCTCTAAATTGATGATAATTAATCACCAATCTGTGAAAGTGCTTTTCTCCCCAGGAGCACCACTTGGATGAAGCAACAACAGCTGATTGGGGTCAGGTGTGACTGAAGAAAATAAGCCTGCCAGATCAGTGTTCTAAATATAAAGGGATAAGGTGATGGTGTAGTGGCCTAAAATAAAGGGTGCTCGAGATGTCCTATGAATGTGTGATATCGGGGGGGGGGGAAGACTCATCCCTTAAATAAAAGGGCCTTCTGGGAATGTGTGTGATCTTAGGATAAAATTGTAGATCTCATTTGAAAGCAGAGCTATAGAAACAGGCAAGGAAGGTAGGTGACAGTGTAAGCCAAGTGGAATTAGGCCTGGAATTGTAGTTGGCAAAGTGCTAATATTTCTAGGCTCATCATGTATGTTTTCGTGTGGGGCTAGCTGCCCAAGAAAGCCCCTTTAAACAGCTGAGCTGTGGGAGCAGTTTGCTACATGGGGCTCAGCTGTTTAAAGGGGCTTTCCTGAGCGGCCAGCCCCTGGGGCTAGCTGCCCAAGAAAGCCCCTTGAAACAGCTGAGCTGTGCAGAACTGGCTGCCCCCACGACTCAGCCATTTCAGGCACGAACCTCATGAGCTCAGTTCGGTTTGTGTGCAAGTTGACTGGGTTCGTGGGGTTTGTGGCTTGATTTGTGGTTCATCCATGAACCAAACCACATTTTTGTGGTCCATGCCCATCCTTAGGCATGCCCGTCTTTTCCATGCCCATCCTTAGCCATGCCCATATTTTCCATAACAGCTGAGGAAACACATGTTATGCACTCTCCCCAGCACCATGACCTCAATCCACATTGGGAACCCACAGCACTTTTTAAAAAATACTTTTTAAAATCCAAATTACACATGAAGAGATCCAGTTAAGAGAACTCGAGCATCAGGCATAATTTGGTTCTAGTGCACACTAAATCCAAACTATTGCTAAGGATTCACTACTCACATCGCACAACTGCAACAGTTGTGCTCCTTTCCATTAAAATAATGTGAGAAGCCTCAGACCACAAGAGAGAAGTCCTTGCTATAGATCCTGGCGGCTTGAACATTAACCAACTTTTTTGAGGACTGAGGATGGCTTGTGGAAGAGCCACAGAATAGGCTTGTCTTGTGTGGTCTGGGCCTTCTCATATTACCAGCAGTACAGAAAGGAGTAGAATTGCTGCTGCTTCCAGGCCACCGAAGTAATATGAGCATCAAGGCATAGCATTTTCCATAATTCCCAGGCAATGTTTTACTCAGCGAGGTTATAGCACCATTCTTCAGTAGGAGAACTGTGTCACATGCCATTATTCTCTGAGACGTGGGCACTAGTGAGGCTGGTTACTATTGAGGTCTTGATAACTTATAGTGATGAAGTATTCAGCTGTGCATTCCGGAGTGGTATAACATCGACCATTTTGTGCACATGAAAGATGAGATAAAGCTATTTTAAATAAACAAATATTGATATCCTGTGGCAGATGCTTCAGTGATCTATCCTCCCCATATATATTTTATAACACTTGTATATCCTGTCAATCAAATAAATTATCTTTCAGCTTAATCATATAATGGGTCATTTACATGGGGAAAAACTATGAATACTGCCCTATGCTCCTTGAAGGGTAGAAGAAGAAATCTGATTGATAGAATGATTGATAGACAGACTGTTTATGAAACTGCCTCCTTTCCCTCTTCATAGTCACTTAAATTGGCTATCTTGAATGGCTTTTGATTTTTGTTTTAATGGCTCTGTGCTGCTTTAAAACTTTTTGCTGTAGTTTTGAGAATGGGTTTTGGTATTTGTTGGGTTTTTTGTATTTTTTTTTGTCTGTCACCCTGATAATCTTTGAATTGAGGAGAAGGACTGACATTTTTTAAAGTAATACATTTGTTTAGGATTGCATGGACCACATTGAAAGTGAGCTAGGCTATCCGTTGATACCATCTTCAACCATTGTCTGTGAGCACTGCAACTGTAAACAGAACTGGCAAACTTGTAGAAATGGCCACAGGCTTCATATATGGACAACCCAGTTCACACTGAGATTTCGCAACACAGGCCCTAAGGATGCCAGGCTTGCTACCACCAGGGCCAGGGCTTTTTCAGTGGTGGTTCCATACTGGTGGAATGAGCTCCTGGTGGAGATCAGGGCACTGCAGGATCTCTTGCAGTTCCACAGGGCCTTCAAGATGGAGCTCTTCCACCAGGCTTTCAACTAAGGAGCCACCACCACTATAGAGTCCTGGCCCTTGGTTTTGTCATCTAGCCTGTGCCCCCCTTGTATTAGGGAGACCATGAGCAGAATGACTGTTAGACCTCTGTGTATACTCTTAAAGTAAGCCATCTCAAACTCAAACAACTAATTAATGATCATCAGCACTTTATGCATTCATATTAGTTATAACTTGAACTGTTTGTAGATGATTTTATGTGGATTTTAATTGTTATTTATGTATTGACTGTGAGCCACTCTAAGCCTGCTTTGCAGGGAGGGTGGGGTACAAATCAAATGAATAAAATAATAAAATAATAACACACGGAAGGGACTGCACAAAATGGACCATAATGGATGCATGAACTAGACTTAGTTTAAGAGACAGAACTAGATAAGAAGTGGATTGGTTGACAAGAGAAACATTTGGCTCATGTCAGGCTTTATTAAACATTCACATCTCGTTGAACTGTCAAATCGTGTTAGATGTCTTGAACGAAACAAGGTCAGATGATGCCACAGTGTAGAGATGATGCCACCTCCAGAGACAACTAAAACCAGAGTCTTATGGCTCAGTTGGAAGAACTCCTTCATTATGAGACAACTGTGAACTTCGGCTTCAGCAGAATGTTATGGTTAAGGTATCTTGCATCAAAATGTCAGCCTTCTCTAGTGCTGAGACAAAACCATTTTTTCATTGTCACTATTGTCAAGAAGAATCTTTTCTAACTGGTTCCTGAAATTTCATCTGTTTGTCTGTTTGGGTATTTTTGGTCCAAGTACGGGACACTAAAAGAAAATGTAAATCTAGATTTAAAGTATCCAGAAAGCTGTGCAATCTCCCAGCTAGTGCTCTGGGTGAGCTCAAGGAATGCCTTCCTCAAAGGCTTGGCTGCCTGAGGACCTGAGAGGCCATCAATATCACTAGTGATCTCTGTAGAGAAAGTGCAGAACACATAATCTCAGTGGATTGATGGATTCTCCCTGGGTTCCCATTTATTTATTTATTTATTTGCCCAATCCCTACAGTGCAGGGCTCTAGTCAATGTACATCGTTCATAAAAACATCAAGATGAAACAATTAAAACATTCATAACATATTTCAAACAAGAAGATGGTATATATGAATTGGTCCCATTTCAGACTGCTGGCTGCTTCTGCATAGGGCTGTCAGTTTCCCATAGGGGTGAGAAATCCCCTTCCCTCAGCTCTCATTCCCTGCTGCTATACCAGTGGCCAGCAGAAGAGAAATAAGCTTTAAAAACCCCAAACCCTGCTGTTGGGCAATGCTATTGCATCACTTCTATGGAAAAACTAGAACTAATGTCAGTCTACTCTAGGAATCACTGGAAACTCTATGGTTTTATGACAGAGTTCCCAGCAAATCCAAGAGGGGCTTGATGTCACTTCTAGGTTTCCCCCAGAAGTGATATCATGTCACTGGACAACTATGCCACCATGTTCCCACCCTGCCAGCTCCCACTGGTTGCCCGGCCATACCTGGCAACTCTGTTTCCATACCATTTGCCCTGTACATCCTAACCGATTAGTTGCTTGCCATAATTAATTTATTTCCTATGTATATATGACATTATAACTGGCCGTCTTAGGGATGCTTATATAAAATCTCATACATTTAAATCAAATAAAAGAGTGTAATCCAGGAATAAGTCTTCCTTCCTAAGGTAAACCCAATAAGCTCTAAGGGATAACCAGGAAGGACCAAGGACAATGTTAGCTGCAGGAAAAGCTGTACATTCTATGCATGTTTGCTCAGAAGTAAGTCCCAGTTATAGAATGTACGCAGTTATGTATTCCTTTATAATAGTTTAAGGATTTTTACGCTAATTGTTGCCAAATTTTATCTAAAATATTCTTAGAATTTTGAATTGTTGTTAGCTTGACTATTGATAAACTATTGATAACAATTGATTGACTATTGATAACAATTCCCTCATTTTGAAGAAGAAGAAGAAGAAGAAGAAGAAGAAGAAGAAGAAGAAGAAGAAGAAGAAGAAGAAGAAGAAGAGATTGGATTTATACCCTGCCCTTTACTACCCAAGGGAGTCTCAGAGCGGCTTACAAACTCCTTTCCCTTCCCCTCCCCACAACAGACACCCTGTGAGGTAGGCGGGGCTGAGAGAGCTCTGACAGAAACTGCTCTTCTTTCAAGAACAGCTGTGCCAGAACTATGGCTTGCCCAAGGTCATCCAGCATGTGCAAGTGCAGGAGTGGGGAATCAAACCCGTTCTCCCAAATTAGAGTCCGTGCACTTAACCTGGCTCTTCTAATCATTCTAATCTTCCAGACAATGTGACTTGTTTCCAATAATGTGCAAATACCATCCTCGCAGAGGTCAGAGCTGATAGTACTACTCCTCTGGAGTCAGTAGTTAGGATATTGTCAAATTTAAGAGAGACATTTCCAAGCAAAGACCAATTCCCATATCTTGAAAATTGTCCTTTGTACTGTTTCCCAATAGAGAGCCAATATTAAAAACTAAGTTAAAACTTATAATATACAAAAATACATGTATTTATTAGAAAGACAGTTAAAAACATATAAAGGCCCCATCAGGTCATGTGTATTGGCCCTTGTGTTTAGGCCACCTTTACTTGTTTACAAGGCTTTCATTAGGCCCTTATATGTTTTTAACTGTCTTTCTAATAAATACATGTATTTTTGTATATTATAAGTTTTAACTTAGTTTTTAATATTGGCCCTTTATTTGACTTCTTTCTTACCCTTGTGGTTCTTGATTCCAGTTTTCGGGTCAGGTTTGTTTCGCCCTCCCTGTGCCTTACTGTTTCCCAATAAACCTGAGCCCTGAGGCATGACTACCACATATGAATGTAATCTGCTTTTGGAGACAAAGTCATTTCATTTAAGGCAGCACTGTTAGTTGCAGACTCCTTTTTGGCTCCTATGGAAAAGACTTGCCATACCGGGTTGCCCAGCAGTTTTGATCCTGTGAACATCTTTGGTATTCTGATCCCAGGAGGTGGGTGCAACCACTAAGTGGCTGTCATAGGAGGTGGAGCCAACCACCACATGGCTACCACAGGAGATGGAGCCACATGTTGAAGAAGTCCAAATGCGAGTGACAAGAGCAGTAATTGTTTAAAAAAAAAACCACTATGAAAGAGGATTGTGTGAGAGAAGAAAATGAACATTTTGGTAGCAGCTGCCACTGAATCCATGTTAATTTAATCTGCACAGCCAATCAGATCTCCAGTGGCAGTCAGAAGGCTGGCTGGGTGGGAGCCCCGTGCCCCCACTCGCTTTTTAAAAACACTTGGCAGGCATGAGGAAAGGTGCCAGCAGGTGCCAGGGCACCCACAGGCACCATGTTGGGGACCCCTGTGCTATACCCTGCCTGTATTCAGGATTGATGTCCTTTTCAGGATGTCATTACTCTTTTAACATAGTAACCTATACAAAAGGTCCTTCCACCATTGGGACCACTTAGTCCCAGAGGCCACCCTGAACCAGGGCCACCCCAACTCCAAAATGGGGAAGGGCATGAGCTGGAGGCCCAGGAAACAGGGTTCACTGAGATGAGGTTTGTGCCCTCCCAGCCCACCCATGCTTGGCCTCCTTACAGTGAGTGGTGAGGTGGGACCACCTGGTTCGACTCACTGTGGTGAGGGATAGGCCTGCCTGGCCAGGCACCTTCTGCTCTGGGCACTGGGGTAACTGCTCCCTTCCTCCTTTTCCAGAGCTGCCCCCCCCATCTTCCCCTGAATAAATTCTGTTGGTAAACAAAGCTGAGTATACAGTGTCCATATTACTGTCTCCCTTTGTGTGTGTAAAGTGCTGTCAAGTTGCAGCTGAATTATGGCAACTGTGCAAGGCTTTCAAAACAAGAGACTAACAGAGGCCGTTTGCCCTTGCCTTCCTCTGCACAGTGACCCTGGGATTCCTTGGTGGTCTCCCATCCAAATACTAACCTGGCCAACGACACTCAGCTTCTGAAATCTGACCAGATTGGGCTAGCTTGGGCCATCCGGGTCAGGGCCTGTCTCCCTTCCCCACCATTTAATTTGTACCAGTTGTTTATACCCGTTACATTCTCTAGAATGATCTGTATGCTTCCAACAAGATAGAAATCCATGTAAGTTCAGGTTCTATCACATCCCAAACTCCTAGGGACTTCCATTTGAGTCAATAAACAACACAGATGGTGAATGACAGAATGCATACACAAACTGCATTATAGAACATTTCTGACTTCCTGCTAAGAGCAGGATTGTTTATCATAAGCTTAGGCTTCAAGTGGGTCTGTTGATAAAATCATTTATGTATGTATTTCAAGAATGAAAACCCTCCACAAGCTCTAAGCATGTAGCTTCTGCGGCAGTTTACAAAACAGATAGCAATTAAAGCCACCATTTAAAACAATTAGAACAATTAAAATCGTATTAAAACAATAACTCAGAATCACTTGCCATTGCTGGCAGCATGTCAGCAGCTAGCCTATTCCCCATAAACACACACGCCGAGGCACATATACATGAAAGAAACCAACACACCACCTCAGCCAAAAGCACAAGCGAACAGACAAGTTTTCACTTGGAGCTTTAAACTAAACAGGCTGGATACCAGGAGAATTTGGGGAAGGGAGTTCTAGAGATAAGCCACCACTGTGCAAACCTATGCTCATCAGTATGGAGTACCACGTGCGATGAAACACAAAGGATGGACAAGTATTTCTAATATTTGTCCTTCAGTAGAAAAGAAATGATAAAGGGATGAACATGAAATCGGAAGTGATAAAGAAATAGGTTTTTGAATCAAAAGGGGTTAGTTCACCAGGGCCCCAAGCACCTAATATTTTTCCATCTCCATGCAACATCAGATTCACCTTGAATTTCGCTTCAGGGACTCTGTGTTCCACTTGTTTCCCTTCTTTATTTGTTCACCTCTCTGTAGCAATAGCCTTTCTTTGTTCCACATTCATCCAGGAGAAATTCGTGTCTCGGCAAAGAGGGACAGAGAAATCTCAAAGGCAGGGGGAGGGGGAAATCCAGTAATGGAGAAACTATATGGGTATTCTTGGGAGCAGGGGAAGGACCCGGGGAGGGGAACAACCCTTCCATAATTAATGTTAATGGTGGGTTTCTAAAAAGAAAAGAAAAACAGTGATCAAACAAAAAAAGCTTCTGCACTCAAATCCATTTCAATGTATCTGAAGAAGTGTGCATACACACGGAAGCTTATACCCTGAATAAAACTGTTTGTCTTAAAGGTGCCATTGACTCAAACTTTGTTCTGCTGCTTCAGATCAACATGGCTTCCCACCTGAATCTATCTTTATGGTAACCTGTTTGCCTTTATGACTGAGGGCATAACTGTCTTTTTCCTGGGCTCATCTTCTGGTCCAGTTGAAAGGCATGTCCAGAAGCTGCATGTTTGGAAGTCAATTACCAAGTGCATGGAGACCCGGTTTGGACTGGGACCATGACACATGTTGAGAGGTGGATTAACCCCCTCCTCTTGCGCCATTATCCCAACCTAAAATGCCTCTGTGTCATAGAATTGACTAATAGTACACCTGCAGTCCATTAGCACATATTACGTCCCCCCGACAGGCAAATAGTAGCTACCCTGGGACACTTGAGGTCAGAAAAATGGCATGGGGGGAATGCCTAGTCCACCTCTCCACATACACCATGGTCCCAACCTAAATGAGGCCCCACAAAAATAAGAAATGAGTTTCACGTACAAAGCTCCCAGACCTCACCTGTTGACTGGATCCAGGGATAGGCCTTGGAAAAATATAGCATGTATTTAGGATCTGCATAGTGATTTGAAGCAGGGATGTCCAAATATGCCAATTTTTTTTGCTTCTTTTCATTACTGTTATGAGCCTTCTTATTTTTCCCATTTTTACTCCCAGTGTTTCCAATTTGTTTATTTTATTACATCTGTGAGTCATTTATATGTGATTTTTGCACCCTTTATATACAACTAGGAATAAGGCCCATTGTGGAAATAAATATAACGAGCTCTAGAAGGAGGCTCTGGGTGGGTGCCCTGGCCTTGGACACTCAGTATCTTATTTTCAGAAATCCTCTTGTTTTGTCTTTGGCAAATCTTGATTTTAATTGCATTTTCTCCCAGGTAGTGAGGTCAATATTCATTGTTTGCAGCTGTAATTCTGAGTGATCTCCAGCCCTCACCTGGAGATTAGCAGCAGTGATTACCCAGGAAGAAATGGCTTGTTTGCAGAGTGGAGTTTATGACATTATACCTGTCTGAGGTCCCACCCCTCCTCAAACCTCACCCTCTCCAGGCTCCACCCCTCAAACCTCTAGGAATTCCCCAACCTGGAGTTGGCAGCCCTATCTCCTTTCCAGCCAATCATCAACCTACCTTTATCTGCCCCTCTGACTTCAGCTTTCCATCTCCCCTCCTCCACCTGCAGCCGCCACCCTGCTCTGAACCCTGACTGCTATGTCACACTGGCTGTATGGGGGGCCATCTCATCAGGGTATAAGGGCACAAAGTTCACCATTTTCTCCATCTGGGGAGAAGTTGTAATTCTGAGTTATATCCAGCCCTCACCTGGAGATTGGCAACAATAGTTCCCCAGGAGGAAAAGTACAGCCTTTCTCTGCAGTGGGAACCAAAGCAGCTTACATCATTCTCCTCTCCCCCTTTTGATCTGCACAACAACCCAGTGAGGAAGGTTAGGCTGAAAGTCTTCAATTGGTCTGAAATCACAGCAAGAGCCTGGGTCTGGCAGACTCTGCTCTGAAGTGCTAACTGCTACACCACATTGGCTGTGGTATTGCCTGGTATTACAACTGAACTCCAGACAATGGATCTCTTACTCCCCCTGGAGAAAATAATTACTTTGTAGGGTGGACTCTATGGCATTCTATTCAGCTGAGGCCTCTCCCCTCCCCAAACCCTGGCTTCCATAGACCCCAGCACAAAATCTCCAGGAATTTCCCAACCTGGAGCTGGCAACTCTAGTCAGGACTGGCCCCAATGAGTTCCCCACAAAGGCGTGAAAATGGCCTCCTGGCTTTGCCTTTTTATTGACAGAACCAAGCTTGGTTGCCTAGCAACAGCCACTGAGGGAAAAGTTAGCCCCACAGGAGCCAAGCAGAAGTGTCTTTGTCAGGAGACACAGACGTTTTGGCAGTTATTCTGACAGGGAACAGTGGCTGAGGTGGCAGTGGGTGGGGAAGAAGAGCGGACCCAGCACCCAGCCAATGGCACACAATTACTCTTGTGTGGTGGTTGACAAACCAATGGCTGATGGAGCACACAACACAGCCAAAGGGAGAGCTGAAAATGGCCAATATGTAAGGAAATTATATATATTTATATAATGCTAAAATAATGCTAAAAATTGTGCCAGTTTAATGGGAATTTGGCATGAAGTTTGGCATGAGGAAGCAAAAAAATGATATGAAAATAATGTGTCACTGGTTGAAGTCACACAGATATTCTTCACTCTGCTCAGGATCACTTGAGTTTTTTTCCAAAATAGGACCTTCAGGCCTGAGCTGCTGTCTTGTGGCATAGGCTGGAGCTTGGGATTGGAAGCTGGGAAGCATGGATCTGAGAGCCTGGTACACAGGTAGATGAGGTTGATCTAGCAAGGATGTCCTCCTCAATCTCTGCCTAGATAGGCTAAGAAGTAATTGGACCCAGCTGTACTGCAGCAGATACTGGAGCTCCTGAGGCTACATTGTGCTCTGGCCACGATCCTGCAAGGAAACACCACCAGCACTGCTCTGTTCTATTTCCACAGTTGGGTGATGTGCAGTGAGTCCGGCACTTCACCTCCTCTGTGCCAGCTCAGTCCAGGCCTTCTGCTGCCACTGTTTCTGCGGCATGGGAGAAGTCTGGGGAGAAGGGGCTGAAGGCCCAAGTTTAAATCTGGCCCAATGGAGACTTGGTAGCTATCTTTGGTGGTGAAGTTTCCTTTGCAGGCTGTGGCAAGCTGCCATCAACCTTGGCTCCTTGGACTCTTCTCCTGAGGTTTCTCTTCTCTATGCCAGAGTCACTGAGCTAGGGTTGCCAGGTCCCCTCGTCCCACCAGCAGGGGGACTTGGGGGCATTCTGGTGGTAGGCAGGGATGCCTACAAACCCCACCCCCAAGAAAGACCACCCAGTCACCGCTCTCCCTTCCCTCCTTCCCAATTTAAAGGGTTTCAGCTGATCGACGGGGACCACATGGAGGCCCGTTGCTAACACAGGGCCCACGGGGCCTGGCCCCTAGCGGTTTTATGGGCCCCCTTCGTGAGCCTTGGCTCCCCTACCCCAACTCCCTCTTTGCCTGTCAGCCTGTTGGCAAGGGAGGACAAGGGCAGTGATTTCCCCTTGTGCTGTGCCGTGGGAAGAAGCACTGGAGCTCCTTGGGGAGGGAGGGAGTTGGACCCGGACGCTCCACAGGGAAGGCTTGCCCTTGTGGGAGGGGAGGGGGAGAGAAGCTGCGACCGCTGCAGCCCTTGCCCTGGAGCCTTTGATTGGATTAGGTAGGGCTCTCTAGGCCCCCTCCCTAAAAAGTCCTCAGCTACGGAGCTGACCACATGGTCCACCAACCAGCCGGAGGGCCCTTTAAATCTAGCAGGAGGGAGGGAGGGGGGTGTTCACAGGCTGCATGCTCAGCTTGCAAAAAGATCTTTTAAAGGGTCTTTTTAGTGAGCAGGGTGGAGGCTGGCAACCTTACACTGAGCTGGTTAGAAGAGGTTATTACAGGGGAAATGAGCGTGAAAACAAAATGGGAAATTCTGAGCCTGAACTGTGGAGCTCTGTAGCATCCCTAACTGAAGCTAATTATCTCTCAGGCAAACCCGGAAATCTACTCACTTACTAGGGGATCAGCTCCTCCATATCTTGTAGGAGTGAGAATCATAGATAGATGTCCTTCTGGCAGAACCATAAATTTGCAGCGACCATCACGAGAGACAAGACATCGAGAAGTTACTGGCTAGGTGGATACGTTTTTAGGATTGTTTCCCTTGAGTAGAAGGCAAATTCAAGGTCCTTCTACGACTATGTAACTGTCATAAACATCCCTCCACTCATACTTTTGAGTAGCTTTCTGACGAGAAACTACCTCATTATACATTGTACATGGCTGGTCGGCCCATGTTTCAAGAAAAGAAATAGTTCATTTGTATTAACAATTGACAATATTCTGTTGAAAAGGAGTGATTTTGATTAATTAAACATTGAATCCAGCAGACATGTCAGGATGTGACCCTTTCTCTTTAATTTTGTACTGTTTGGTTATGCTTATTCATGTATAAGCAGCCTGTTTCTTAAACTGAAATTGATTAAGACGTATCTGTTGAACTGTAACAACTGTTGTTAGAACCAATAATAACAGCTGTAGCTATGCGTATGAAATGTAATCACAGTTTATGTGACAGGGTGTGAGCAAATTGCCTGTGGGGCTACAGGGGGTCAGAACATAATTTCAATGCTTGCGTACAGTATTGCACAATTTAGTAGGCGAATGAAGAAGGATTCCTGTGGTTTGGAGTTGTGATTATTGCATACTGTGTAGCAGAAGACTTAAACTGATAGACCAAAGGCTTGACAAGGAAAGGCAAATCTTACTATTCTGTGGGCCAGAATAAGCTCTGGTAGGAAACACAGGGGTGGGAAACAGGATCCAAACAAGATCTCTTTTGGATGGGTGAGTAAGGAAATAATGCAAACTAATTTTCTAGGACCTTTCCTCAGTTGTCTGTGAACAATTGTATCAGAAGTGGTAAGGCAGTCAATCAGGAGCCCAGATCCAATTATTTTAAATTATTTTCTCAACCATTAATTTCCTTCATTTGTTTATACCCTCTGGTCTTCAGAGCCCTTTGGGCATGGAACAACTGTCACTATGGGTGTGGAGGGGGAGGTATTTGTGAATTTCCTGCATTGTGCATGGGGTTGGACTAGATGACCCTGGAGGTCCCTTCCAACTCTATGATTCTATGAGTCTAGAAGTTTCTTCCTTACAAGCTAGATTTCATTTGTTTTTAATAGCATTTTTATTTTTCCAAAAACAAACATAAAATTAGGAATACAATAGTTCATATATATCTTTTCTCTATTACAGTACCTCATACACTAATTAAATCTGTCTCATTTTCCCACCATATATTGTTATATAAAGTTTACAAATATATGAATATACAGTTCCTTATTTTCTACTAACATAAGCTTTTCCTAAACATGTTATTAAATTTTTGAATTATTTTGTAAAGTGTGTAATTCTTTATTCTGAATACAAATATATTAGGATCTTACTCCATCAAAAGTATCTGGGATTCCCTCAATATATAAATGATGTAGTCCTAAGATCCAGGGAATTCCCTCATACATTTCCCAAAGTTTTAATAGGTATCAGCTTCTTCTTGATTTTCTGATTTCTCCTCTTAAGTTTTAAAGTCTTGATTCTGTGTTTTTTTCCTTTATAGATGTAGAAATTATCTTCTGGAAGCAGCCATCTATATTCCATCTTAGGGATAGCTTGTTATTCCATATATATTGTTTTCTCTGAGATGATAAGGAAGTCACTGTTTGGGGAATTTCATCAGCCCTGATTCTTTTATAGAGTCTCTGGTACATTTTTGTAAAAGTTGTGTTTCTCTTTGTAGGCATAGATTCTTTTTTGTGGATCCAGTCCTCTTGCTTGTAAGTTTCCTCTGTGTCTTCAAAGCAGTCATGTCTTTTTTCCTCCGCTTTTCATGCTGTCTGGGCTGTTTCCCTCTTAGTTTTGACCTGTTGCATCAGTATCTGGATTTCTGTCTGTACAGAGTGGAAAACTTCTTCAACTGCTTTTTTAACAGACACAGCAATTGTATTTTGAACCATATTCAGGAAATCCTTCAGGGAAGCCTGTATAGGTTTATTGTCCATAGATTCTGGTGTAGCTAATAGTAAAGTCTCTAGGGTCTTTTGCAGTCTATCAGTACAATTCATTTTTCAAAAAATATGGTAAAACTCGAGACTCTCTATAAATATTTTCCCAAACCAAGTTTTAGAGAGATAATTTTAGAGAGTATATATCAACAACTATTGTGGTCCAGACAAACATAGGGCGAAAAGCTTATCAATTGTTTACATACCAAAGCAATACAGTCACAACAAAATGGAGTTTTAAAGTTTCAATAGAGATAAACATACATTGTTATGGGAACTAAGTATATAAGAAATTCAGAATAAGATCCAATAAAATGTAAAGCCTTTATAATTCAAGTGTTAAAGTTACAATAGGTCCCAAAATTCAGTATTTGTTCCAACGTCTTCATAAAAAAAACAAAACCTAGAAGATTAATTTGGCTCTCACTAAAGTTCAGAATCATAGAAGGGATGATAACTCTTGAAGATATCAATTTATACAATTATTTTAAATCCTTTTCATAGCCGTGGTAAAGGTAAGGGGAGGAGTTCTTCACCCCTCCCTTCCAGTCTTTGTAAACTTTAAAAGGGCTGATGTTGTATAGTAGAGTTTCTGGTAATGTTGCTTTGAAAAGTACTCATGGTGATATGCTTGATCGATGTTGTGGATGAGGTGCAGACTTTTAAGTCCCTCTTAGTGGCTAGTGACAGCTAGGCACTCATGGCTGCCATGAGTGCTCTTCTTCGTTTCTTGCTGGGGACAATCCAGGGGCTTCCACTCACCTGTTGCCACAAGCAGGGGCTTCGGATCTTATCCCTTGCACTGCACCCCCCTCCAGGGAGTGCAGCAGAGTTCGGGAGCCCCTGAGTCTCCTTCAAAGATAATGAGAAGTCGGTGGTGCCTGTGAGCAAGTCCTGGCTCTGTCCATCCCGCCGTGCTGCAACCCAACCACAAGTTAGATTTCTGTATGCAGGGGAAATGTTTATGTAGAGGTCACAGATGTCCCAAACCTTCTCTACTAGTTCAGTGGATGATGCCAGCTCATTGAAAATTGACCACATTTTAGAAATGTTTTTGGAAGACCAAAAAAAATATATCCATGAAGTTTTAGCTTTCCAAATTATATCATACTAGGAAAAAGGCCTGTTGTGGAAATAAATACAATGGCCTCTAGAAAGAGGCTCTGGGTGGGTGCCCCGGCCTTGGACACACAGTGTCAATTTGCTGTGGCGACCTCAGCAGGGTATAATGACACTGAGTCCACCATTTCCTCCAGAGGAACTGATCTCTGCTACCTAAAGAACAGTTGTAATTTTGAGTGATCTCCAGCCCTCACCTGGAGATTGGCAACAATGGTTCCCCAGAAGGGAATAGTTTGTTTGGAGGGTGGAGTCTATGGCTTTGTACCTGTCCGAGGTCTCACACCTCCTGAAACCTCACCCTCTCCAGGCTCCATCCCTCACATCTCCAGGAATTTTCCACCTGGAGTTTGCAACCCTATCTCCTTCCCAGCCAATCATCAACCTACCTTTATTTCCCCCTCACTCTTCAGCTTTCCACCCCCCACACACCTGCAGCCTCTCCCGTGCTCTGAAGCCCTGACTTCTATGTCACATTGGCTGTCATGGGGGACACCTCAGCAGCATATAAGGATAGAGAGCCCACCATTTTCTCCAGGGGAACTAATCTCTGCCATCTGGAAAGCAGTTGTAATTCTGAGTGATCTCCAGCCCTCACCTGGAGATTGGACACATTTTACCTCAGAAGAGCAAACTGTTTAGAACGTTAGAGGCAAAAGCCAATCAAGTCACATATGCAAATGACCTCTGTGTTCCGAGGCAAAGGCCAGTGAGGCTGCATATGCAAATAACCTCTGTGTTCTGACTGGCTGTGGGGGGGAGAGGAAGAGCAAACTGTTTAGAATGTTGGAGGCAGGACTCAGGCAAAGCAGCCAGTGGATAGGAAGACCCTCTGAATGACAGATCAGAGAGCGAACTGATTTTGGAGCGTGTGGAATGTTCTAGAGAAGTGCCACCACCATTCGTTTTTTTATTTATAAGGGAGATATGACTCTGTATGTAAATTCTGGTTCTAGCATTATTGTACAGTGTTCCCCATTAGTAGAACAGAAACCTACTTGCAAGTTTTTCCCTAATGCTGATTGTGTTCTCTGTTCAGAACAGACATAGGCTAGCTTTTGGGCATCTATCCAGCTGAATTAGTGGTCATCAAGTTCACCATTCAAAGCAAAGACTGAATAGCTATTATGCATCCAACCAGTCTAACTTCCCCATTCTAACTGCATAACACTTTGCATGATTTGTTGCTCCCCCGCACACCTGCAATAACAGAACAGAAACCTGTTGTGCTATTTTGTACACTGATGCAAACTATACACAATGATGGGATTCTGTGACTGGGACTTCAGATGTATAATTGGGATCTTTAAAAGCTGCTGTGAGGGGAACCAATGTGAATTGGAGAAAGAGGGGTGGGTAACTTCCCCCAGCACTGTTACCTGACTGAAGCTCATGTACAGAAAATTACAGGTAGCCATACTGAGCCTATCTCCCCCAACCCCCGACACTGTGTTCCAGTCACAGACTTGGGTTCAGGAAACAAAGATCACAGATACTCCCAGCATCCTAATAAGGGTGCATTCAAATGTCTGAAAGCTCAGCTGGAGTCTGGAATAGCACATAGTCCATGACTGATGTTGAGAATGTTGATAATGTGTGTATGTATGTGTTAAGTGCTGTCAAGTCACTTCTGACTTACAGCGACCTCATGAATTAATGTAGCTTGGTCCATATCTGGTAACTACTACCTCAACAGAATGTGTCTCTTGACAATCCAGTCTGCTTCCCTAAAATGTTAGAGGATTTGTTATATTACGGGCCAAATTTGTGTGGTTTTTCTCACATGATTGCCTGCTTCTTCACTTCCTTGTGAACCCCTCCTTCCTATCTGACACCCATAGTTCAGGTGTGGCATTGAGTTTTGTATTGGATCTGGCTTTTCTCTTGTTACCTTCTACTGTAAATCTATGTCACTAAAAAGAAAACTATTGGAGATGCCTGACCACTGTTGAAACAGCTGAAGCATTTTATAGATTGACCTTTGCAGTTCTAAAGAAGTTCCATGTTCAATAGGGCAAAAGCAACAAAATGAACTACATTCTGATTGGGGGAACATACATCCACCGGCAAGGCTGTCTGCTTTGGGGCTTGATTTTCATATTTATATTCAGGAGGATTCATATGGAATACTTATTGAGAGTGAAATGACATTCCTCATGAACTCTGTATATTTCATTACATTTTCCCAAAAGCTAGTTAAATATTAGACATACTTACATAAAAACACTGTGGACTTGAAATCCCCCAGGATGCTCAGTTTATATTTGATAAGACTTTAGCTGCTCGGTTCCCTCAACTATCCACTGATTTATGTGAGTCTGTTTTTAACTGCTGGGGCTACAGAAAGCAGATATATTGAACCATTTCCTAATGAACTGATTACTTAGCTTAGCATTTTAACTGCTACATTTAACATCCTTTCACCCCTCATAAACATATTGAACTATGAAAGGGATTATAGCTTCCAGGCTTGTTGTGACACTCTTTAAAATTGAGCCAAGGATTTAATCAAAAGACTTAACAGTAAAGAACAACGAAGTAAAATGGGAGAACAGATTCATTTGTGTCAAAAAGTAGAAAAAGTTGGGTATGATGTTGCTAAGAAGGTAACATTAGGAAGATGCAGTTTTACCAATAATGGGTTGTATCCAGTGATTCCCCCCTGGCCCGCTTCTTCTGTTTCTTTAACCAGAGAAATGCTTCCTCTGTCTTTCTTTGCTGAAGAAAATGTTTCTCTTTTGAGGGAAGTATTTTCCATTAGAATGAGGTTTAGTGGCAATTCATCTTTGGATGAAATCTATTGATCTTTGAAATCATATTCTCTTTCCCCCCCTTGTTAAGTCCTAAAGAAAGTGATGACAAATGTAAGCCAACATTTACCTTTACCTGTAATTTAACCCTGAGGAAGGACCTGTATAGGACAGGGACATGTCAGTCTTTCTAGGCCTGTATCTGTACCTCATTAACAGTGAATTCCTGTCCAGAGTAACTTTAGTGTAAGTCCATTGAAATCAGCTCTGCATAGGACTGCATTGTAAATGTTACTTGGGCCTGGCCTCTGCATGCAGCTCAATTGGACGATACTAGGGTTGCCAGCTCCAGGTTGGAAAATACCTGGAGATTTTGGAGGTGGAGCCTGAGGAGGGTGGATATAATGCCATAGAATCCACCTTCCACAGCAACCATTTTCTCTAGTTGAACTGATCTCTCTCGGATGGAGTTGAGTCGTAATAGCGGGGGATCTCCAGCCACCATCTGGAGGCTGGCAACCCTGGATGATAATGCTTCCATTGTTTAATATTCCCCCATTTTTTAAAAAAATAAACCTTTCTGTAATTAATTAGCACATCATGGAGAAATATTCTAGGCCATTTTACTTTCTGTTATGCCAGTCCTTAAATAGGGGAGCATTTAAAAACAATGTAATTCCCAGGACAACCCGTATTTTCATAGAGGTGTTAAATATCAAGGATCATGCTTCAATTGCTTGAGACCAATTAACCATCAAGAGCCTTCCAGATCCATAATCTTGTGTGCATCCCACAATTATATATGTCTGTATACAGGCCTATAATGGCCCTCAGTCCAAGAGCAAACTATATCAGCATATCTTCTTTTTGGAATAAGAATGGGGTTCCACATCTGTAATTGGTCTACTCCTAGTAAACATGAAAAGTGAAAGAGACTTCTAGCCAAAACGTAGCATTCTGTAACTGCAGCAGTGAATGTAGTGACTAGGGATGAGCATGAACTAAGAAAATGGAGGTTCATCCCAGTTCATGGTTCATGAGGTCCCATGAACCGGGGTGAACTTCCCCTGCTTCATGAACTGGTTCAGTTCATGAGGTTTGTGAATCTTCCCTCCCTCCTTTCTACTGGTGGTGGCTCCCCAAGGCCAGCAGAATGGAAGGGAAAGGAAAAGCCATTTAAAGGGAATATTCCCTTTAAATGGCTTTTGCGAACAGGCACCACAGCCAAGTAAAGTCCAAGCGGCAAGTTCACTACTTCTCTTTAAATGGCTTTTGCAAGCCATTTCTGCATTTTAGCAATCCCTTTCACACACACACACACCCTTCCTAGCAAGGGGATGGCTTTTGCAAGCCATTTCTGCATTTTAGCTATTCCTTTCAAAAAAAAACCTTCCTAGCAAGGGGGAGCAAAGGGGATCACTGAAATCACTTCCAACTGGGAAGGTATTTAAATGCCTTCCCAGTTTCCCAGTTCACTCGCTGAGTTGCACCACAGTAACAGTGGCATGATTCAGTGAGTCAACTGAGAAGGCAAAAAACACCACGAGGAGGAAGTCAGAGATCTACAGCAGGCAAGAGGGATCAATACCACCTCACTCTACTACCTCGTCTGGTATAATGTAGACCTGATTTTCATATGATGTGAACCATAGCTAAGTCATTTACCATGTAAAAATGCAATACTGGAATACATTTAAATGCACAGCCATGTTCTGTGGAACATTCCCATGTACTATCAGCAAACCAGCAGTGGTTCTGCTCAAGCCAGTGATTGCTGGTATACTAATGTTGCATGTGGTTAAGTACATTTAGACATGGACGTTTTAGACATGGAACATATTAATAGCTTTCCTGGTGCTCTATGGCCTGCATTAGTCATTCCTCAAAAACAGATCCAAGGGATCTAGATTCCCTTTGAAAGAACTATGTATTAGACATGAGCTGCACAGATAAATGGAAGTGTTCCTCAAGCAGCTGATTTTAAAATGATGTTTTACAAAGATTACTGAAATGCTGCCTGATCAAAAAAGAGGCTATTGTATGTGTGTGGGGGGGTATTCATTTCCCCATAGCACAAAAATAGCCTATGTTGCCACGGCAACAGCTGAGTCTCAAAATCTGTGTTTTTTTTAAGTACTTTGATTTGGGTTTTGAAATAAGACATGGATATCAGTGGTGACACATTAATCCTGACCATCTGCAGCAAGAGACTGTAATGTGAAAACCCCCTTCTCATTTGGTAATTATTAACGAAGATACACTTCAGCAACTGCTCATGAAACTTACGGGCCAAACAGATAATAAGCTTCAGGAATGATCAGCTCTGCTAGAGCCTGATCCAAATGCCCATTAAAGCCTCTTGACTTGTTTGTTATTCAGTAGACTTGGATTTGGTGTGGATTTATGTTTTCCCCACCATTATCATCTCAATTTTTAAAGTAAAATTGTGTGTCTGTGTGTATCTGTGTGGATAACCAACCAAAGGTTTTTTAAAGTAAAATTGTGTGTCTGTGTGGATAACCAACCAAAGTTTTAAGAACAAACAAAGAGCCTTGCATAATCAGACCTGAGATCCTTCTAGTCCAGGATCCTGTTTCACATGATGCCCAACCAGGTGTCCCATAAGCAATCAGGAACATTTCCATTCTGAGTCTTGTACAAAGTTGTAATACAATCCCATGGGTATGTATTTTCACAGGGTTGCCAATTACTCCCAGCAACCAGCAGGGGGTAGAAGGGTTTACAAGCAGCCAGAAGGCCTAGTCTGGCATCTCAGAGAGATTGCCAGTGACTCTGTGATATTTGGACAAAAACTCTATGCATAAAGCCGTTCTTATCACAGAGTTTTTGCCCAAATATCAGTGCCCCACGTTGCTGACAATGTGATGATGTTGTAGGATTGTCAGGTCTCACTTTTTGTGAGGCTCCTGGCTCCTCTCTAGGAGTATTCTGCAGGTAGGGATGTCATCACACTAGGGCTGTTGTGCAGTGATGCTCTAGTGAATGGTAGAACGTTGCCGCGTGATGGCCCCAGCATGAGGATGTCACTACTGGTGACATCATTACATTGGCTGCTGTTCCGGGGTGGGACTTCCCCCCACTGGCCAGTATTCCTATCTACAAAAAGGACAACATCAAATAGTACATTGCTTTCACATACACAGACACTTCAGGCTAGGGTTACCAACCTCCATGTGGTGGCTGGAGATCTGCTATTACAGCTGATCTCCAGGTGACAGAGATCAGTTCACCTGGAGAAAATGGTCCTTTGGAAATTGCTATTTGGCATAGCATCCCCCCTCCCCGAAATAATGGAAAACAGGAAGGCTGGGAACATTTTAAGGGACCATTACATCAAACCCCTTTGACCAATCCCATAATGCTTAGGAGGGATAACTCATTAGGAGAGAGGGAGGACTTACTCCTCTGCAATATTATTCATATTTTCTCTACAAACTCCTGCTCCACACCCCTAGAAAGATCCCATACTCCCCAGTAGAAAACAATGGACCCATACATCTGGAAATCTGGGGGAAAACAAAACAAAAATAAACATGAAAATAAACCCAAAGCAGTATAAGGACACCCAAAACTTCAGGATTATGCTATTGCCTCCCATTCCAAACCCAAATAGTACTGATCCCCTCCCCAATACACATTCCTAGGATACATGCTCCTTTTGTTACCCTGGCAACCCTACTCTCCTGAGAATAAGGCATCTTGTAAGACATCAGGATGGCCTATAGGACATGCATGGCTTCTTTTAAAGAAGGCTGGGGGAGACCAATCAACTATTCCAGCACTAATGCAGAGGTGGGCATGACAGGCAGGTGGGATAGCATGCCAGTTGTTGCCTCGCAAAAAACCCTGTGCGTCTGTTTGTCTAATGATAACATTGGCCCTGGCAGATATTGAGATGGATTGCTAACTGGTCATGCACCAATACTTTGCATGGGCGGCAGCACAATTTCAAATGACACTATGAGCCTGTGCAAAGTTGCACATGGAAACTTTTCATCTTACCAATGTCACGTTTAAACCAGGCCGGAATGTACACTCAACAGGGAGCTGTGGCCAATCATGGCTCCATGACAAGTGAACATACGTGAACACATGAAGCTGAGTAGCACATTCACTTATCAAGGCCAGGATTATCTAAATGGATTGCCAGTGGCTTTCCAGCGATTCAACATCAGGATGGCCTATAGGACATGCATGGTTTGCATTGCTTCTTTTAACGAACGCTGGGGAGACAAATCAACTATTCCAGTAGTAATGCAGAGATGGGCATGACAGGCAGGTGGGATAGCATGCCAGTTGTTGCCTCGCAAAAACCCCTGTGCGTCTGTTTGTCTAATGATAACATTGGCCCTGGCAGATATTGAGATGGATTGCTAACTGGTCATGCACCAATACTTTGCATGGGCGGCAGCACAATTTCAAATGACACTATGAGCCTGTGCAAAGTTGCACATGGAAACTTTTCATCTTACCAATGTCACGTTTAAACCAGGCCGGAATGTACACTCAACAGGGAGCTGTGGCCAATCATGGCTCCATGACAAGTGAACATACGTGAACACATGAAGCTGAGTAGCACATTCACTTATCAAGGCCAGGATTATCTAAATGGATTGCCAGTGGCTTTCCAGCGATTCAGGGTTTCACATCACTTACTTGAGTTGCCAAGGATTGAACTTGGGACCTTCCACATGCAAAGCAAATGCTCTGCTACTGAGATACAGCCTCTCTCTGATACATCCAACTGCAAATATGCATTCTTCATATTATGCTTGTTTTGCACACTTAAAATTGTTGCCATATATCTAAAAATGTAGTGTATGGAATGTGTCACCCATAAAGGCTCTTTGTATCTACCTAGAAGGGGATGTTAATTGTTATTGGCTATTTCACAGCTGTAGATTTTATATTGTTTCATACTTATTCTTTGCCCTTTCTTGGATTGGAGGAGAGTATTTTTAATGGCCTTAAGACAACCAGGTATAGGACATCAGTTTGCAGAAATAATCAGAGCCACTAAACCAGTGGCAGCCGGAATGGTGGTGGTGATACCTTTGTTTACAGGAATGGTGACACTTGTAACTGTTCATACTGATGGGCCCCATTACTAATTTCAAATACGAGTTTTTAGCTTGGAGTGAAAACAGTGTTGATTAAATGCATGAAGCATGTTGATTTGTTTTGCATTTCTGGCTGCTTTTCAAATTACCAGGTCTCTGGACTTGCTGACCTTCATGTCACATTGGGAAGTTTATCTGATTAGCTAGATTTTTTTATTCGAAGGCTGTTATAATTGGGAGGTTTTGTTGGTCAACCAAACTGATTGGGAAGCTATTTTCTTCTTTATTTGTGTTAGTTAACACTGATTTGACACATCATTAGTCGGTGTGCTTATATTGCTCTTTTCTTAAATGTTCTTATGGATTGATCAATAGGTGTACATTACTACAAAACCATGGTGATGATAATGGAGGATGTAATAAATGTCTGGCCATAAAGTGATGAGATTCTGCACATTCTGCTGAGTCTTTTATTTGTAGTGACAGGAGTTACCCTCTTAAGGTGACCATCTCAAGATGATAAATTCTAAATTCTGACCATGTGAACAAGCCTTCAGAAAAGCCACAAAGGAAACAATATCTCTGCATGGGAACCACTGTTTCCACAAAGGAAACAATATTTTTGCATGATTTTTCCATCTGATTCCTGACTTCATCATCTTAGTGTACCCAAAATGGACATCACTACCCACTTCCTGAAGCTAGTAGTTTTTATACACCCATGAGCCCTGGGTGTATGGCTTCCACGGCACCAGCAAAGAGTCTCTGTAGATAACTGGAGTCAACTCTACTTCCATAGCTGTAGCAAAGGTCTGCTTTGTGAAGATCCGCAATGCTAAGCTGCTGCTATTTGCCATCATGCTATAGTACAATGGACAATGTTCTGTGCTTATCAAACTGAATTGAATCCAGTGCTTGTCTACAGACTATGATAAAATCGCACAATCTTTTTACCCATTTTTTTACACAACCAGGTTCCTGCTGTTTCCTCAAAAAAAATGCTGAAAGGGGCTTTTGTTGCTAAACAGACACCTTCTGTTTTGTCATCTGGTGATGACAGAAGAAATCTCTCCTCAGTAGGACTACTCAAGGGGCTTGTTGGATGTTCCTAAAAGGGAGAGTGATTAGGAACAAGAATTTTGTTATAGCCTGCAAGCAATGGGTACATTCATGGAAAATACTAGCCATTTTAGGAGATGGAAACAGATCCCCCTCCCCCCCCGAAATTAAAGTAAAATGGATTTCATTATCTGCTTCACTGGAACGCTGTGGTGTACATCACAACAATAGAAGTTATAAAGAGAAGGAGGAAAGAAAAAGATGGGAGGGGGGCATTAATTATGATGCACATAGTTCTGGGTGACACAGAGCTAAACAACACAGTAGTAGCAGACAGATTTTTGTTCTCATTGGGGGGAGTGGAGGGTGACTGCAGTAGCTAGGAATAATCACTCCAGCATTCAAGGATCTTTTCTAATAAATCCTGTTCAGCAACTAGTTTTGCCAGTGACCTTTGTTGTTGGTGGTGGTGGCTGGCCAGCTCTCTGTCACACCGTAAGATTCAGCTGCAGCTTTCTACCCTTTCTGTCTCTTTCTCTCTCCTCTGCTCTCCCTGGAACAGCTCCAGGGGTGAGCAGTAAAAAGTCCGGAGCTCTTTTAAGAACATAAGAGAAGCCAATGTTGGATCAGGCCAGTGGCCCATCCACTCCAACACTCTGTCACACAGTGGCCAAAAATACCAGGTGCCATCAGGAGGTTCACCAGTGGGGCCAGGACACTAGGAGCCCTCCCACTGTTGCCCCTCCCCCCATGCACCAAGAAGACAGAGCATCACTTGCCCCAGACTGAGAGTCTCTATCTGTACCTTGTGGTTAATAGCCACTGATGGACCTCTGCTCCATATTCAGATATTCAGAGTGCAAATAATGAATGCCTACGGGCAGAGAGCAAGATTGTCGTAGGATCTCTGTCTGGCCCTCCATTCAATTGCTCTCAAGCCATTTTGGTATAAGAGTGCCTCTGTGTCTCTAGAAATGGTTTGTAGCATGGACTGAGTGGTACAAATAGAAAAAGGGAATTCAGGAGATGAAAAATATGGCTATTTGATGTCATTGTTTATTGCAGTGGGAATACAACTATGTGGGGCATCTGTCATCTGTATGATCTGCCCTTGTAGTGAGAGAAGAATTGTCCGTTATGTTGACATGCCCTTGAACTTCTGCTTGATACTTTAAAACTTACCAGCTTACTTGGGAAGATGCTGCCAAATGGCTCCTCAAGTCGTTCAGTTAGCACATGGTAAATGAACTTATGTATTTACTATTTTTTCAGTTCTCATCCCTGCCCCTCCCCAAGCAAAGTCATTTCAGGAGTTGCAGAGGGAAGGAAAAGGAAAGATAGAAGGTTAAAATGGGGAGCAAAGCACGTTTCACTGGGGAGTGGGATTAACCTGTATCAGTATATTGCACTGTTTAGCAGCTGTTAGGATAAAGCTGTTCTCATGTCAAACATAATTCAGCCCTACATCTGCTAGGTACATTTTCCTAGGAGATTTTATTTAAGCGTTGGAGAGAGGCTTTGCATTAAAAAAAACAGGCAAGGAACCATGCACAGCAGTGGTCTCCAAATTTTCCAGACCTGAGGTCCACTGAGCAAGCATCTCATTGGAAGCTGTGTGATAGCAGGGATACATGGGCTGATTTCGCACTAGAGCTGCCTCGATGTTGCACCGCCGTTTGTCCTGATACTATTGGTCAATTTCACACCCGAAGCTGCAGGGCTGCATTTTGACTCGCCTCTTCGTCCGATTTCCCCCGCAGTTTCGTGATCCTGTTTCAGGTGTGACATTGCACGATCAGACGTCCCGTGGAGGTCCCGTGGATAGGGGGGAGGCAGCAGCAGGACTACTGAATGGCTGGCAGGACATCGCGGCCCGGACAGGCCCTGCAGAAGGGCACCGGGTCCCGCGGGCCACCAGCACTGGAGGTCGGGCCAAGGAGGCCGATGGGACAGACACCCCCGCCCCCAGGGTGGTCCAGGAGATCCTCCCAGCTCTGCTCCGGGGGTCTGGAAAGGCACTTCACAGAGCCACCCACACGCATCCTCCTCCTCTGCCGTCAAAACTGGGAGGCGATGCTGATGGCCAGGAATGACACCCCCCCACTGCCGCCCCCAATGTTGGAGAAACCCGGCCCCGCCCTCAAGGACCGGCCCCCCACCGGAGTGAAGCGCCGCGCCCACCACCACCACCCGCTCACCTGCCTGCCTCTCTCCGCTTGGCCTCGCCACCCCCTCCGCAGGGTGCCCTGGTCCGCCACGACGGCTGCTCCCTCCCCCACGTTCCTCCTCCTCCTTCTGTGGCCAACACCACTTCCTCCTTGTGCGCATGCGTCGTTGGGTGCTTTTGCGCATCCTGGAGACTTGGGGGGGGAACCTTGACGGGACATGGGTGGGCGCCTGATGCCACTAACTACCACCGGAAACGCGATCAGATGCCCACCCTTGCCCCGCGGTTTCCAGAAACTAGTACCTTGGAGCTACTAGTTTTTTAAACCGCATCTTCGGCGGGAAGCCTCGGGTGAGCTACGGGAGCTCTACGCTTCCCAGATGTGGCGGTGTGATCGCGCCCGGAAAATCTGATCTTCCGTCTCTGTAGCATGGCTAATGCTCCGTGTGACCGCAGCCTAAGTTTGTTTTATCTTGTTGCAACAGGCTACCTACCGCTTTGCTATCTATCTGATAGTCAGAGTGCATTTTACTGTTCTCCGACTTCCCCACACACCTTGTGGCTGCAGCCAGAACAGCATCAAAAGGAAAATCATTTGAAAGGTGTTCAGCTGAATGCAGCATGATGCTTGCTTCAAAAACCCTCCAGCTGACTTTGGCCCCTCGAATGTTGGCCTGCAGTCCTGCCTCTTGGCAGCCCTGCTTGAAATCAATTGATGTACACAATTAATCAGTACAATGACAGGGATCTTTTTGTAGCAGGAACTCCTTTGCATATTAGGTGACACACCCCTAATGTAGCCAATCCTCCAAGAGCTTATAGTAGCCCCTATAAGAAGAACTCTGTAAGCTCTTGGAGGATTGGCTACATTAGGGGTGTGTCGCCTAATATACAAAGGAGCTCCTGGTACAAAAAGAGCCCTGAAATGCACATTTCATCTTTTATTTTAAATTTAACAAAGTTTGAGTCCAGTGGCACATTAAGACCAACAAAGTTTAATTCTGGGTATAATCTTTTGTGTGCATGCACAGTTCTTCAGATACATTGAAACAGATGTCACCAGTCATTACATATAGGTAGAAGGTGGGTTAGTTGCCAGCTAAGACTAATTGGAGTCAGACTGCATAAGTAACTAAGCAATAAGAAGCCAATATCTCTGTTAAGCCCTGGGGGTTCCATTGTCCTGCGTGTTGTAATAACTTGTAATTCAGCAATCTCCCATTCTGGCCATTGATTGTTAGGTCCACTGATTGTGTTGTCTGGGTATATGTGGCAGCAAAGTTGGTATCCGTGTTTATTGCAAGCTCTGATACCAGTGTCCATGTTCAAATTAGATGTTGCATTACTGTGGGTGAGGAGTTGTTTGAGATTGGGGGGGGCAGTCTGTAGGTGAGAAAGGGTTTGGCTGACTTGGAACAACACTTCTTGAACTCCTACCCACTTGCACCTCTCTTATAGTTTGATACATTGATGACATGCCTTGACACCACCTTATACCAGAAATTGAGACTGACAAACATATCTACATGCTTCCAGCTACCATCCTAAACTTACTAAACAATCAATTGTATACAGCCAGGCTCTATGCTACAGCTACATCTGTTCTAATCGTACAGAGATTCTCACCAGAGGGATCTACAACAAACCTTTTTGGAACAAAAATATCTACCTAATGAAGTCAAGAAACAGATCAACAAAGCCAGAGAGGTACCCAGAGAAAACCTGTTGTAAGACAAGCCCAAAAGAGACAATAACAGAACACCACCATTGGTCACACACAGCTCTCAACGCATCACCAGCAACTTACAACCTCTACTGGAAAATGACAGTTCTCTTTCACAAGTACTGGGGAGCAAACCTTCTCTTGCACACAGACAACCCTCCAATCTTAAACAACTCCTCACTAGGGATAGGTATGAACTGGAAAAATGGAGGTTCATGGAGGTTCATGATTCAGGGGTTTTCACGAACAATGAACTTCTATGAACTTCTCCATTGCATGAACCGATTCGTGTTTCGAAGGTTTGTGGGGGTCCCCACCCAGAAGTGAGCTCTGAAGGCATTTAAATGCCCTTGGAGTCCACCACCCTGACCCGCATGAGCTCTGAAGGCATTTAAATGCCTTTAGAGCCAACCTCCAGTTCTGGCCAATCTGATAGAGCTCTGAGACTGAGATCCAAAGGGCTTTAAAGGCCTTCGGAGCTCACTCTTGGAGCTCAATTGAGTCAGGCAGCCTGACTCGACTAAGCTCTCAGACTGAACTCTGAAGGCTTTATAGGCCTTCAGAACCCACTTCTGGGTGGGGCCTGCCATATAAGGGTTTTCCCATATAAGGGCATATAAGGCCTGTAAAAACCTTCAGCGCTTACTCCGGGAGTTCCGAAGGCCTATGAAGGTCTTTGGGGCTCACTCTCGGAGCTCAGTTGGGCTGGCCCAACCCAGAGGTGGGCTCCAAAGTCACTTAAACACCTTCAAGGCTCACTTCCGGTCAGGCAGCCCAATCTGGAGGCTTCAGACCAGATTGGCTTCAGACCAACACAGCTACCCAAATGAATCTATTTTAAATATAGTTATTCCTACTATATTATCAGGACTATGCATATTTTATTGTTTATTTAAATTTAGTTATTCCTACTGTGTCTTTGGGATAGCACATGCTACACATCAGTATTAGCAAAAACTGAACCCTGTATTTGAGCTACTGATTTTGAGCTTCTTAGTCTCATAAAACTGTCCCCTTTAGACTGCAATCCATCATTCAGTAAACCACAGTGCTTTTCTAAGTCCTGAGATAATTTCAGCTATCAGAGAAAATGTACAATTTCTCGCTGAGGCTGAGTATAGGGTTAAAGTAATCAAGTTCTGGCCATGTGCCAACAATGGCTAATAGTCTTGGATACCTGCTCTGATTAATACTGACTGCACAGACACAAAAGTGAAGAATCAACATTTGTAGTAAGAATTTCAGGGTAAAGGTGTCTAACGCAAGAAAAATGATTATGAACACTGTACATTTATAAGTCCATTACTTGTGACCTTCATCAGTATCACTCATCTAAGCAACCGAACCCTTGTAATATTTGACTCTGGAGAATGGCAGCTTTATAACTTTGATTTAGGGAAAGCCTTTCTGTAAGGAAAAGGGACCACTCAAAACACTTTCCTGTTCCTAGCCTTGTTGGTCAGATACTATCTCCTTAGAGTTTGCAAGATGCTATTCTGTCACACAGTTAGACTTTGTTCATTATAAGGCCTCCATATTGAAATAAAATCCAGGCTCTTTTAAAATGCCTCACTGTGTAATTACTATGGAAATGCTGTCTTATACGGGATTTTTAAAGTACCAAGTGGTTTCCATCGAACAGGAAAGCATGAGGAGTTTATTAAGATTTCCCCAACGTGTTGAAGGAAATGTAAAATGAGGGATCCCATATCACCTTAGAATCATAGAATCATAGAATGTTAGAGTTGGAAGGTACCTTACAGGTCATCTAGTCCAACCCCCTGCACTCTGCAGGAGCATAGCCAAAAGATAGCCCTACAACATACCCGAAAGATGGTCATCCAGCCTCTGCTTGAAAACGTCCAGCGAAGGAGCATCCACCACTTCCTGGGGCAGTCTGTTCCACTGTTCAACCATTCTTATAGTTAGGAAGTTTCTCCTGATATTTAGCCGGTATCGACTCCCCTCTGTGTAACTGCAGTGCATTATGTGTTGGGCCATTGAATGAAGCTAGTGCTTTCCTTATGGTACAGTAGGATTTTAAAAATGCTTTTGTCAGGTCCTGGCTCCTCCAGGGCTGTCGCTTGGGGAGTTGGGTTCTTCAGGATATGATTTTTTAGCCGGTAGTGACAAAATGGCAGGCCTCAGATATTGCTGGGGGGAGGTTAGTCTCACTCTTGTCCCTCTCCCCAGCTCATATTTGGGTTGCCAAGTATTACTTTTCGCTGGAGCGGGGGAATCCCTGCTCTTTCCTGGAGCGCGCACGCAAAGCGCGCACCCGCCACAACCACATCACCCGGAAGTGATGTGATCACGCTGGGCACGCTGGGGGCGGGGGCATGACCACCCGAGGGAAAACCATAGAGTTTTCCCTCGGATGACCGTTGCCCCGCCCCCAACGTGCCCGGCGTGGTCGCGTCACATCCGGGTGACGTGCGTGTCATGTACTTTGGGGGTGGGGTTCCCCCTGGGGCCCGATCCACCGCCGGTGGGGAACGGGCCTCTGGGGCGGGAGTTTCCCCGCCCCCCAGGGGGACTCAGCAAGCCTAATTTAAGTATATGATTTATACGAATATATGAAGGCATAGTAGCATATCAGAATTGTGTGTTTTGTTTTAACATAGTGTTTTCCCATGTTTACCCCATCTGGAGGTTGGCAACCCAATCTTGGGCCCATCACAATCTCTCAGCCTCACAACATTGTTGTTATGTGGATTATACGGAGGAGGAGGGAACAATGTTAAAAGCCACTTCAGGGGGACTTGGCAAGCCTAGCTCATATGCTCTTGGGGATTCTCTCTAGGCATCCTGCTTTCCCTTTGAGAGACGCACACTCTTCCTCTCCAGCCTGCCCGAGCTGCTTTCAGCCTCCCAATCTGCCCCCTTCCCCTCTCCCACCAGCCCCATCTTCCTTCAGAGGGACAGGTGAGAGTGTTTACAGCTATACATCTTGAATGTGGCTTCCATTGGACCATCCTCAGTTCCCTTCCCTCTATGAGCCCAGAAGGGCTTTACGATCTGCCAACCAACAACTTCTGGTGGTCCCCGGCCCCAGGGATGTCTATCTCACCTCGACCATACATGCACAACCAGCCAGAGGTTCCTGGGGAGCTTAGAGAGGTACTGAGATCTTGTGTTGTTTCATGAGATAATGTCTGGGTTTGTTTGAGTTGTGGTGTCTATGCAGGCACAGGCACTGACTTTGATCCAACAAAGCATTTTCAGAGGTGAGACAATTTCTGTCTCCAGAGTGTGAGTTTCTCCCTCCCCCTGCAGTCCAAAATGCCTCCCAAAGATCAGCATTTGGTGGGACATTTGGGGTGGTGTTGGAGTGAGAAAGTGACAGTCATACTCCATGGGCAGAAATCATCCCATCCATGGGAATGCTCCATGGGATCAAAGCCAATGATTTTCCCGTTGGGGAGCCATAATCTTTTCCCAGTTTAACCTGGCCTCAGCTCTTGCAGCTTTTTTTTTTTTTTTTTGCAAAGAAGAATTGTTCCACCAGCAGCTGATCTCAAAGTGGGTTTCTCAGGATGCAATAATAGATGCCATTTCTAGACCAGGTTGACTAGGCTGGGACGGGGGCTGGGACACAGTGGTGGTGGCTCCTCTTTCTTCTCAGACAGACAGCAAGGTGCCATCAGTGGGAACTGGTATGTTTCCCTTGCTTGGCCAACTGTTCAGAATGTTGGGCTGCAAACAGACACAGAACAACAAGTAGAAGGTAAAAAAGAGATTAATTTGGTAGAAATTTTCCTTCCTTTTCCTGCTAAGAAATGGCTTGGTGTGAACACAGCCTGCTATTAAATGCCTGTCCAGTAAAGGAATGTCACTTTAAATCACTCATTGCCATGCATGAGCTCATGCAGAAAACACTTTGTATCGATCAGAATGAGTCCTCCCGCTGAAATACAAGCTTGGTACTACTGTCTTTGTGTGCAGCATACCATTAGATACTTTCCTGATTTAACTATAAACTAGTAAAGTAAAGGTAAAGGTTCCCTTGCTCGAAAGCCAGTCGAATCCGACTCTAGGGTTGCGGTGCTCATCTCCCTTTCAAAGCCGAAGAGCCAGCACTGTCCGAAGACGTTTCCGTGGTCATGTGGCCGGCATGACTAGACACCAAGGCGCATGGAACGCTGTTACCTCCCACCGAAGTGGTACCTATTTATCTACTTGCACTTTCTTGCTTTCGAACTGCTAGGTTGGTAGGAGCTGGGGCCAGAGATGGGAGCTCACTCCGTCATGCGGCACCCGGGTCTTGAACTGCTGAACTACCGACCTTCCACAGCCTGCAGTTCAGCGTCTTAACCACTTGAGCCACTGCAGCTCCTATAAACTACTTTCTGTAAAAACAACAATTCTGTCTTCAAGATCTATGCATCCCACCTTGGGCTCTGTGACAGTAACACTGGCCATATCTGTAATCTCCTTCCACATCATCAATACCAGCACTCTAGAACCTCGAAGTAGCTGTTTGGGTCATTTGGGCAGTGAATTGGCCCTGCCTAGACCACTCCAGAATTCCTTCCAATCACTGTAGCAAACTGGAGTAAAACTGACTCTCAGTTTTGCAACTTCTGAAATTGCAGAAAGACACAACAGCCCATAGAGAACTCTCCTGCTTTGCATTATCAACCTTTGATTGTCAGTTCCTTGGGGCAGGGAACCAAACTTTTGTGTTTCTTTTACCTTGTAAATGTTGTGTAACCAACAACAACAGTGGTACAGATTGCAGGTTACAGCTCCTGGACCTTTGCTTTCCTCCCCATCCCGCTCTTTGTTTATCTTTAAATATGATTCATTTATTATAGTTTTGCTGGTAAGCATAGGCTTCTACCCTGTGTTCCATTCTGTGCGCCATTTCCTTTTGCAGCTTAAAACTGTTATTTAGGCCAGTGAGGCTGCCTAATGAGAAGGTAATCAGGTTCCTTCAACAGGAAGAAAAAGAAAATTATTCAGCTCTACAGTTTACCCACAGATTGTCAAATAAAACAGTGTATTATGACCTAAATAATTAAATGTTGAAATATTTGTCATTTGCTTCTCTGCCGACCAGCGTAGTCAGAGATAGGAGGTATCTCATTCCAAGCTTATCTAATTCCAGTGTTGGCTTCTTCCCATTTAGAGTACAGCTACGGTGGAGAAAGTGGCAGCTGGAATGACAATGTAGGCCTCCATATGTACTCTCTGTGACTTCCAGAGCAAATTTTTTGGAATGCTATAAGTCACCAGATGATACCTTTTCTCTCTTCCTGCCACTTCTGCAAACTCAGCTATGGTGAGGGAGATCACGCTGGGATCTCTTTGCCCCCTAGTTCAACTCTAGCAGTTAAAAAAAAAAAATCTGCCACAGAATTTTAGCTGACACTTTTCATTGCTGTGCAAAGTAAATGCAGAAACCTGCTTATTTTTCACTTCTGGTTCAGCTTCTGCATGCACAACAGCATGCAGTGAAACATTACTGTGCAGATCAGCCAAAGATGGCACTTAGACTGGGGAGCCTTGTATGGAGAAAAAGGGTAGCACTCTGTCTTACGATGTTTTGTCGGCTAAAGTGGAAATAAAACAAAGAGAGGTTTAATTGCCACTGATGTACATGGGTGGGCTTTTTGGTTGTTTTTTATGCTTCTGAGATGGATGCAGGTTAATTGAATATTCAGTCGTTTTGTCTATGTTTTGAATTTCAGTCAGGTAGGCACTGTGCAGAGAATAATGACATCAGCACTTGAATATGTATGTGACCAATATGCCTGTTACTAGCCAACACTGCAGAGTGTGTTGATCGACAAAGCAGCCTTATCGTGAAGGGAAATGCACCCACATTTTACAGACTGGGTTTATCAGTGCAGAGATACTGTGTCATATAACAAGACCTGAAATTATGCTGCTGAATGTGGTCAAGATCCTCTCTCCAATCTGAGTCTTCTAACCAAGCATGCACACCAGATGGCTTACCATGACAATTACGTTATACTTAGGAATGCTATGAATGTTTTCAAAGGCCTTTGAAGCCTTTTGATTTAACAACTCAGTATGGATACCGAGGCACGGAATATCACACTGAGAACTATGGAATGGAAGAGTCCTTACGGGGAACACTCATTAACTGGGGCAGGGATGTCCTCATCTTACCGATGTCCTCATCCTGTGTCAACCTCAGTGTGTGCTATTTTTGTGATGAGCGTAGAAATCTCAAAGGATTTTTTTTTAAGTTAGTATACAGATAAAGTGATCTGGAGGGCCACATAGAGTTTTGTCTGTGCTTTGGCAGATATTTGAAACTCTGCTGGAATTTGGAACCTAATTCAAAAGCCAGATTAGTTTGGTGACATTTCTCATACTGATAATGTCAAGGTCTGAAATAGCAATATATATAATTCTCAATGTGACCCCCAACTGGTGGGTACGTATATCTGGAAATTGGGACAGGAACAGACAAGACAGATTTTCTATAATTATATTTTTTTAAAAGCCCCAGGTTTTCAGAAAAATCTTTTTTAAAGTACCTTGGGGTCCATAGAAGCAGCATCTGTGGTTTTAAGAATGTCTTCTTACTGACCCTTGTGGCTGTTGCTAGGCAACCACATTATTGCATGCCCTCAACCTTTGGTTTCTGCCAGTAAAAGGGAGGGGGCTTTACCATGGCTGTTTTAGCCTTTGAGGGAGGCCTCATCAGGGCCAGCCCATCAGTAAACATCAGGTAACTTGGTACTATGGAGACATAACTTCTTGCTACTGACTAGTCACCTCATAAAAATGAGTGTGATGTTCTCCACTCTGTCATGGAAGCTCACCGGGTTGGGTTACCAGCTCCAGGTTGGGAAATACCTGGATATTTTGGGATAGAGCCTGAGGAGAGCAGGGTTTGAGGAGAGGAGGAACTCCCGGTGAACTGAACTCTGTTTCCTGGAGATCAGTTGTAATAGCAGGAGATCTCCAGCCACCAACTGAAGGTTGGCAACTCTTTCACTGGGTGATCATGGGCCAGTCACACATTCTCAATCTAACCTAACTCATGGGGTTGTTGTGAGAATAAAATGGAGCAGAGGAGAATGAGGTAAGCAGGTTTGGGTTCCAGTTGTGGAGAAAGATGAGGTATAACTGAGGTAAATAATAAATACAGCTGAAGAAGAGGAGATAAAAAGTCAGTTGGTTGGTGGGACGGAGAAAAGAAAGCAGGGAAAGGACATGGAGAATGCAAGGAGGAGGATAAGAGGAGATATTGTGGAAAGAGCAAGAACTGAGGCCTGAAACAAAGCCTCTAAGGTAAAAGCAGGTGCAACCAAATGAACAAGAACTACTGGTAGAGATGCTAGGCCTCACTTTGCTTCAGGTGCTTTGCCTTAGGTGCTGGTCAGAGGAAATAAGGGGTAAAAGTGGCTCTGTTCCACCAGTGTACTGACTTTACTTCCAATAAAAAGTGGAAATGACATAGTGGAAGCTGTAGAATTTAAAAAAAAACTCTATGGTTTTGCCAACTCTGACTAGCGGGGAGAGGAAGAGAGGTAAGGGGAGACAGGGCAGGGTAGAACAGGGCAGAGGTCATTTCAGGGGGAACGCGGGGGATCGCAGTTCCCCCGGGTGAGGTACGGGGGGCGGGGCACATGACGAAGCCCCGCCCCCTGCTTCCGGCCACCCCACTTCCGGGCCTCATTCAGCCAGGAGGAGGCAGGAGAAGAGGGAGGGTAAGTTGCTTCCTCCCTGCCTCTCCCCACCCCTGCCTGCCTGGGGCCAGGGAGGGCCTTCACGCAAGGCCGGTGGCGGCGGCCGGGACCGTTGGGGGCGGGGTGTGTGGCCTTATGACACACTTCCGGTGATGTCAGGGGGTGCGGCCTTATGACACACTTCCGGTGATGTCAGGGGGTGTGGCATATGCTAATGAGTTATGCTAATGAGTTCCCCTATCTCTTTTTCTACGAAATGACCCCTGGAACAGGGTAAACTTCAAAAGAGAGACCTCAGTTTTGGAGTCCATTTACCTCTATAGCTGTAAGATGAGGAAAAATTAGCACATTTGAGGATGTGCAGATTGTCTTTCTTTCTCATATCAACAGGTTATAACAGCTCCCTCCTCTCCAGGCCAGGAATCATTCCTGC